>NC_056740.1:260320204-260419807 GCF_019279795.1 Protopterus annectens | reverse complement strand
CCTTCCTCTCTGCCAGTGTCTTGTCAGAGAGGCAAGCTTTAGAACTACACCCTATTAAGCTGGAAATTTTGAAAATGCAACCTGTTAGCATGCAAATCATGCAGGAAGCAATAAATGAGAGTGGTGAAACAGGTATAGGATATCTCTCAACTGTTGTGTAAACATTTCAGTACATTTCTGAGGACACAGAGAAATTTTTTTGAGTTATATATTTCTGTAAGCTGAGTCAAGACAAGGGCTAATTTTTATTCTTTAAGGATGATTTTTTTAAGGAAACAAGCTAACAAAACAAGGGTTCATTTAGTAAAATGTAGGCATTTCAAGTTAAAAAGAGATGTGAGGGAGCATCATTTTAGAATCAGTAATAGTCAGGTTTTACTATACAAGCAACAGTGACTTACATAGAGTGGTTCTTTAAAAAGATGTGAATAACACGATTTCAGATTCAAAACTAATAAAAAAAATATCATGAAGAGGAATTCAATGTTGCATTGTTGCAATATTTACACTGTTTCACAAACTCTTGGGGGTTGCTTTTTCATTCTTTTCTCCTCCATTTCCCACTAACCATTTGTACCTTCATAACATAATGCATCTGACTTGAGCACAAATCTCTCAGCCTTTTAGCACAAGAAGTATGGACAAAGACAGAAATAATGGTGGTGCAAAGGACCAAAAATAGGAACAGATTCTAAAGACATGCTTCTGGAGCGTTTCTCCCCGGGCCTCCGCTGAAAACAGGATCTGTGGAACCTAGTCGGACTTTCCCGGTCAACAAATGTTAAATAAAATAAATAAATAAATAAATAAAGATGTTAAATATTGCTCTTATAAACTTTATTGCTGGAATAACAGGTTTTGATTTAGCATGCTTCCTCTGAAGGATATGAAATATGAAACCCAAATGTCTGTCATTATTTTGTGACTTCAGTCTTCAGTGATTTGACATATATCACTAATTTTATGAGGAGTTGACCAATAATGTGAGGCAAAAATCTAGACATTCCGTGAATATCTGCATAGTTTAGAGGTATGTTTGAGCACAATTGTAATGGGGCATGGTTCAGGCTGCAATCAGAGGGGTTTATCTTTTAACACCACATTTCCCCCCACATGGCCTCTAGCACAAGTATAGGGCAGACAGAGGGCAATGAGTGAAGTCATCCCACAAATGGCCCTGTCCCCCTTGGAAACAGACATGCCCACTATGTCATCCAGTCTCCACCATGGAATATTAATGGCACTCATGCCCCAAGACACATATCCCCGCACACACACACATCTTCCCTAGAAAAGGCCAGTGAGCACTGTTCCTCATTCTTCTGTATGGCTGCTTTAGTTCCAGGACTGCTATTTGATCCCAGGTCATCTAGATCATAGCCAGAGTTTTACTCGTCTATGCTTCTGAGCTGAAATGCTAGGAGGTAGGAGCTTTGCACTTTGCACTTCCTTACTTAATGTAGTCATTCTACTTCAGAGAATGGGGAATTTTCCCTTCAGAGACATCATTTTAAGCAGAATAAGTCAGGGACATTTACACTCATAATATACTACCATTAAAGGTAAGTAGATAAATTCCTTAATGAAAAAGTAGTGATGGAGGCTGGAAAAGCCAAATATAAGAATATAAAGAAAATATGTAGGAGAATTTGCTGTGAAATAGGAAAAGAAGCAGCCTGTACATGCTTGACCACCTAAGCCTTAGCCTACATAATCCTAAGGTTCCTAAACTTGTCAGATACATTTGGGATGGATGGTTAGGCTTAAGTGGGCCTCTGTGGTCATAAGTCTGGTATACACTTATGAACGTATGAGAGGAAATGGACACAGAAGGTGAATATTACTGATTTTCTGAAGAGTCTACAAACATTATTATGTTATGTCAGAAATATTAAAAAAAATCCTGAAGGGCAACCAAAATGCCCTCCTGGAAAAGAAAGAACATGAATGGCAGGTAAAACTGAATGCATATAGCAAACTAGGCCTCAGTTATGGTTGTTCTATCAAAATTGTACTTCAACTCTAAAAAGTCAACTACAGAACATTTTATTAAAATCTGTTCAGCACGACCATCTGTGCATATGAAAACAGCACCTGGCAATCACCTGATCGGCCCATGCCCCATTGCATCCTCCCTCTAACAGAATCCCACCTGGTTTGCAATCTAATCACACCTACTTTCCAGATGGGTTAACTACCAAAACAACAAATGGCTCATTCCTTTTTTCATGCTGGACCTAGAATATAATACTAAAAGGGAGATTACTACACTGATAGGAACAGAGTATGGCTCTACCACTGTATTATTATGGACACAGCTCCAAAGCACCTTCACTGACCCCCATTTAGAGGCAAGGTACAATATGGTTAATGGGAACCCCCACTAGAGACTGGACCATCTGGCATGGGTACCATTGTACATGGGGTTTACTATCACAGGAACACCCACCTAGAGGACATGGCACGTAGTCCTCCTGGTTATTTTGGGTGGTTATTTTCATGCTCATTAAATGAAGATTTGTGACATGGTGCAACTTACAACCAACCACAGGTCATATAATATAAGAGATCTGAAAAGTGCAGAATTTAACTACCCCATGCACATAGTGCACAATTCAGACAGGAGGTAACATTATAAAATAGTCCTGTAAAAGTGGGCCACACACACTTGAGGCAATTCTTAGTTGTTGGTCCTAGTAAGGCAATGAATACTGTAAAATAGCCCCGTAGAAGCGGGCCAGATGGAAATATAGTCATGCAGATAGTCTTCAGCACAAACAAATAGGCTCTCCACATGTTTCAATTAATTTTTCCACGTAGACTAGGGGAAAATAAAAAAGCAACAAAATCTCCCTGATTCTTTAGACTCTATACGTGTGTTTATTATGTTAATAGTTTGCTTTTCTTGATTTTTGTAATCATGTGTTTTCATCTCTGGTAATCTGAAGGATCTTCCCTCATGGAAGCAAAAGTGTGGTTAGGACTTCCAAATGACTTTTATTTCTTCCATGGATCATATTCAGTCTCTGTATAGTGGAACTGCAACAAATCTGGATATTCTCTTCTTCCACTTCCTCATCAACTACAACAGTGGACCGACCAAATATAAAATAAAAGTACTCTCTTGATGTCTAAGAGAACCCTGTCAAGGACAGATTTTTTTTTAACTGTGGTATCTGCACATATACTAACGTTTTATTCAATGTGTTTTTCTGCTTGTAAATAAAATGATTCCTGAAAAGAGGAGCACAGGAGTATAGAATCACATCAATCAGTCTCTATAGTCTAATAAGGAAGTTTCTTCTCCTCCAATCTGAAGCACATTTTTCTAACAAATTAGATTTCCCATCTCATCAACCAATCATGCCAGGTAACCTGCACCACTCTCCCTTTTTGAGAGGATTTAAACCACTGCAAACTAAGAGTTTTATTATCTGAAATCTTTTTATGAAGAAAGTGCTCATAAGGAAATAAATGGGCTGATTTAATCCTACAGAAGGATCTCTGTGAATGTTTATTTTTTGTTATTATTTATTTATTTATTTATATATGCTTTACTAATAGTGGTCAAGAATACCTTACTATTTAAGTTGAATTTAGAAAGTATAGTTTACAGGTCGGTCAGATTACAATCACGTACCACTGTTGGTACCATCAAGGATCACAGAACCTTACAAGCTCACCCTTCTCTGTGTTTTCTTCTTGTATGGCTTTGGAGAGTCTAACAAAACCACCACTCTGCTACAGGCAATGTATTTACATGTTTTCATTAGGGAACACTCAAGGGTTCCCGCAGGAATTTTTTCAGGGGGGGTGCAAACCCAGAGGCCAGAACTCCAAGGTATATCTGTTTACATGTGGATAACCAAGAAAACCATATACCATGGTTAACCGTAAAGTACTCAGATCTTACATACCGTTTCTCATTTCTTGGCTAAATTAGTATAGAGTTGCCATCAACATTGAAGCCTTCCATAAGGCACCACTTGCAGGTTCATGCTTAATTTTTGGCCACCTGCAACTTTAAGTAACAGTGTCTACAGTGGGCAGGGTGCTCATGTTGCTATTCCTACACAGTGTAGGGTGCCTAGGCAATTATGCAAGCAGGCGGGGCATTGTAAATGATAGCAAAGCCACAACCCCAGTCATTGCAAATGAACACAAGAAATGTTAATTAAAAACTGCATTTAATAAATCAGTTACAATTGTCGGCAAGCTTTGTGGATGTCTTAGTGCACATATTGATTCCTTCATCTCAGTATAAACCACGACCGCAATGAAATACAAAGCATTGTAATGTTACAGTAGGTCGTGAGCCATGTAACTTCATGGTCGAGTTCCTGCCCAAAGGAAATTATGGTTCTAAATGTGGCTGATATCACGGGTGGTATGAATGAAGTGTAAATGGTTGAACATACTCCTTGTCATATCTGCAAATGTTAGATGCATGCTACAATAGAAGTGTGCCCTGTGTGTCTGTGATTGGGTAGCAAGAGTTGGATCATGAGCAAATGGGGCTCTAGGTAGGGTACTGGATGAAGGCTCTCCTATACACAGCCCTCCCCTCTGCAGCCATTCCAGTGTCCCATTATTTGGCTATTTCTCCCCATTTACCATAAACACTGTAATATGCTTACTGTTTCTGCTTTACTTCTACAATGATTATTTGGATTTAATTTAAAACTTTTATTTTAAATTTTACAGAACACTGATAGACATTTGCTAAACAAAGCAATACAATCTCACAATGAAAATAGACTTTGCATTAAAACTTCTCTGCCCTCGAAACTCACATTCATTGAAACAGCACTGAAACCCACATTCAAAGGAAATGCATCTGGCCAGTGGAGGTTTAAGTTTACCTTTGGGCTGTTTTTAAACCATAGGTCCCTTGCACACATATTTAGGGCCATGCATATACATGTGTGTGTTCTTTGATTTGCCTTCCCAACTGTATTAAATTATATTCCTTATACAATGCAGCACCACTTGTTAGAGCATGTTTTAAATTTGTAGTTTTGAACATTTATCCAGCATGCAATGAAACAAAATGTATGGAGCAATAATGACAAAACTGCCCAGTTCAGCACATTTCCATCATAGAAGTCTACTCAAACCCCAAAAAGGGGAAGGCTATGTATAGGGGAGTCTTCATCCAATACCCTACCTAGGGCCCCATTTGACACATTCATAAGTTTCACATAACACCATCTTACACTAGAAAAAAATCATTTAGATACAACATAGACATAGTGCACACAATTAAACACATACTGTTTATCACTAAAAATCTACTTATAGCTGGAGACATACACAACCCTGGACCACAAAACTCTCTGCTAGGCAAATCTCTGACCTATTGATTCTGAATGTCAACATCATAAGTATCTCTAACAAACTTTCTGACCTACACTCATTTATAGCCTCCCCTGACATACTAACCATTATCGAGATGTGGCTAAAACCTAGTACCCAAAATGAAGAAATTCTTCCACCAGGATATAATATCCTAAGACTGGATAGAGTGAGAAAAAAGGGAGGTGGAGTAGCTATCCTCTACAAAAATACAATCAACATCAAACCTCTACAAACCCCCATACCTACATTTCAAAATGCCAAAACCTTAGGCTCAACCCTAAGCATAATGACACAACAACTATCATCATTCTTTGTTGTTATATTCCCTCCAGGTAATAACTCTCCCATAATTGAAGGAATTTAACAATGGGCCATAGATAATCTCCCCCAAGAAACCATCTTACTAGGTGACCTGAACACTGATTTGTTAGCCTGTACCTCTAACAACCCCACTAACCATATTATTCTTAATAGTTTTACCCAACTTATCCAAGAACCCACTAGAATCGACAAAAAAACCCACAGTCTATTCTAGATTGGATACTAGTCAAGTGCCCCAAACAAACAGGATGCCTTCCTGATGGTCTTAGTGACCATTTCCCCACCTTCCTCCTGCGGAAATGTACCAATATAGCCAAATGCATTGTTTTTAGAAAAGTCAGAGACAATCGTAAACTAAATATACAAGAACTAAACAGTATTCTAAAACATAGTAACTGGAAACCACTACTAACTCTAAATCTAGACCAAGCCGTTGACTATTTCAACAATGTTCTCATCAATATCTGTGTTAGACTCGCACCAATTAGGAATAAAAAAGCCAAGTAAACTATGCACCATGGCTAACTAGGAAAACTAGAGCCCTTCTAAAGTCAAGGGATAAGGCTTGGAAAATTTGGAAGAAATACAATACTAGCCTAGCCAAACAAAGTTACCTACAACTTAGAAATCAGGCCAAGAGACAAACTAAACTCGATAGACAAAATTACTTCCATAATATCCAAAACAAGCATTCAAAAGATCCCCAAAAGTTTTGGCATACCATTAACTCTCCTAAAACCTGCAAAACTAACACTCCCACTCCTAACTCCACGAATGACAACAAGGACATTGCCTCCCAATTCAATCACCAATTCACATAATCCATCTTAACACTATCCTCCCAACTATCAAAAAACAGCTCTACATATAACCCAACCAAATGCCCTGACCATACCTTTCAATCTTACTGAATTCCATGGTATTTACCGATTTTAAGGGCAAAATATTGGGGTTCCACGAATTTCCGAGTGGCCTCCTTAATTTCCAAATTTCCTATTCTTTTTTTTTTTTTTTGTAATACCAGTTTTAAATTTATGGCTGATATCATCACCAGCCTACAGGAGTGTGCGTGATGACATTAGTTACTGCCTGTTGGACAGGAAGGAGTTAGGAAATATAAACAGCAATGGCGGCAAATCATGTAGATGTGCATAAGTTTTACAGAGTTTGCCCACCACATCATGTCCCAGCCTCCAAGTAAGAAAGTGCAATTAATTTATTTTATAAGTACATTCGCTGTTGTGTGTTTAGGCCTGGTTCAGTTTATCTGCTCATTTATTTCTTTATTTTATGTGCTGGACAAGTATGCACTGCAGGCTGCAGTTTTTATCTGTTTGGTAAATTATCTGTTGGATGGGTAAGTGTGTAGTTTTATCTGCCGGAGCCTGGAAGGTATCTGCTCTAACCTGCTCACTAAATTATCTGTTGGTTGGGTAAGTGTGCAGTTTTATCTGTTGGAGCCTGGCTAGAAGGTATCTGCTCAATTTCTTTCTGGAGCATTAACCATTGTTTAAATTATCTGTTGGGCAAGTGTGCAGAAGTTTATCCGCTGTGCTAAGTCCATTCCCTTTTCAGTTTATCTGCTGGGCTGCACTCATTGGTCTCTGTTTTGAAGGTTATCTGCTATCCATTTGCGTGTATTTCATCTGCTGCTAAGTCTGTTCCCGTTTATCTGGTGGGCTGCATTTTGAAGCATGTGTGTGTGTGTGTGTGTGTGTGTGTGTGTGTGTGTGTGTGTGTGTGTGTGTGTGTGTGTGTGTGTGTGTGTGTGTGCCAAGTCCATTCCCGTTTAGCTGCTGGGCTGCATTTACAATTCCTGTTTATCTGCTGGCCTGCATTTCTATTTCTATTTGAAGTAAGTGTGTTTGTTTATCTGCTGGGCTGTATTTGCATTTGAAGTAAGTGTGTCCATTTATATGCTGGCATGCATTTGCATTTGAAGTAAGTGTGTCCATTTATCTGCTGAGCTGCATTTGCATTTTGAAGTGTGTCATGAAGTAAGGGTGTGAATTTATTTAGCTGTTAGGATGGTTCCATTATTCTTATGCTGATTATACCTGCTATTTTTGAATTACTGCAGCTGAAGCACTATTTTTGAATTACTGATTGGTGTCTTTTAGGACCGTTCCGTTATTCTTATGTGCTGATATATATATATATATATATATATATATATATATATATATATATATATAGATATATATATATATATATATATATATATTTCTGTGTATTTCGTTATTCTTATGTGCAGATACAGATGTGTGTGTGTGTGTGTGTGTGTGTGTGTGTGTGTGTGTTTATCATTTTTTAATGTAGCATGGGTAATTTAGTCTTCAAGGGCAGCAGGCACTATACTTATAGATGAAACAATGAGTATAAAGTTGTTTGCTAGCAGCAACCTCTTCATTAGTTACAGATCTCTTTAATGTGGAATTATTTAGATGACTTTTACATCTGCAGAGATTGTGCATATTTACTGATACTGGTGGGTTGTAGAAGTCTGAGTATACTTTTATGATGGAAATGTTCTGAATTGGGCAGTTTCATTATTGGTTCATGTATTTTGTTTCATTGCTTACTGAAAAAATAAAATAAAATTAATATGCGCTCAAACAAGTATGCTGTATTATACAAGGAATATAATTTAATAAAGTCAGGAAGGCGTTTCAAAGAACACATGTATGTTTCTTGTTTCGTGTGCAAGGGACCTATGATTTGAAAACAGTCCAAAGGTAACTTTTATCCGCCACTGGCCAGATGCATTTTCTTTGGATGTGGGTTTCAATGCTGTTTCAATGAATGTGAGTTTCAAGGGCAGAGGAGTTTTAATGCTAAGTCTATTTTTACTGTGAGACTCTATTGCTTTCTTTAGCAGATGTCTTTTATTGTTTGTGCTATAAAATGTAAAATAAAATCCAAATAATCATTGTAGAAGTAAAGCAGTATGCAAATTAGTGTTTATGGTAAATGGGGGAAAATAGCCAGGTAATGGGACACTGGAATTGCAGCCAGGCTGCAGGGGGAATCTGGGGCCATATTTTGGTTGTCTGTTCTTCAGTTTGCATTTGAAAGTTGGCATTCTACAATTCCACTGGAGTGGGTGGGGTTGCATAATTATGTATGGAAATTGTATGTTAATCAGCGTACAGATTTATACCTATTTTCATGGGCCTTTTTCCAGATTTTTGATGTTTACAGGTTGAGAGGTATGGCCCTGACAAGATCTCATCCTTTACAAGCTCATCAGTTCCCACCACAACAATTAAAAAAAACACCTCCTAAAACTGAAACCTACCACCTTTGCCTTCTGACAATCTACCAACCAACTTTCTAAAAATAGCTGCTGAATCCTTATCCTATCCTATTTCTTATCAATCACTCTATACAAGAAGCATCTGTCCCACAGCTATGGAAGGTATCATACATTATTTCACTACATAAAGACAGAAACTCTTATGAATACTCAAATTATCACCCCATTACTATTCTATCCCCCTTATCTAAAATACTTCAGAAATGTATCCATTCTCAGGTAACACACTTCCTAAACTCACACAATCTCCTCTCTCCCACACAGTGTGGCTTCTGACAACACCATAGCACAACCATCGCTCTGCTCTGTTTCACCAATCTGATCAACCAACATAGAAATAATAATAACTTTGTATCTGCAATATTTCTAGACCTCTCCAAAGCATTTGACATGGTTTTACATTCCTTACTACTAGACACCTTGACATCCCTATCCTTTGTCCCTTCTGCTATAGCCTGGTTTAAAAGCTATCTGTCAAATAGGCAACAATCTGTCCAATGGCAAAATGTACTGTCCCCCTTACTCCCAACTACCACAAGGCTCCATATTAGGCCCACTTCTTTTCTCCATATTTACCAATAATCTCCATACCATCACACCGCATGCTTCACTTATACAATACACTGACGATTCAGCTCTTATCTGTTCAGCTCCAACACTTCCCACCCTACAACAACTCACCCAGGAATCCTTTAGCTCTGTGGAAAACTGGATCACTCAGATCCAACTTATCCTAAACCCTAATAAAACCAAATTACTACTTTTCACCCCCAACAAAATCATTTCCACTCCTCTATCCTTCACTATCTCCTCCAAAAATGGCTCTATTATCTCTCCCTCTGACCATACCAAACTTCTAGGTATTGAAATTGATAAAAATCTACACTTTGATGCCCTCATTTCATAAACTATTAAAAAAGTCAATTAAAAAATGGGAACACTATATAGGCACAGGAAATCCTTCTTGAAACAAGCACGGATTACCCTAGCCCAAACTCACTTCTTGTCTACCCTAATGTATGATGCTCCAGTTCTTACCCAGCTTAGAAAACTTGACCTTGCCAGACTCAAATCATGTTATAATAAAATCACCAAGTTTGCAAACAACTCCATCTTTAGAATCCACCATTGCCAGGCTCTAAGGGAACTGCAATGGCTGGAACTTTTCCAGCTACTAACCTATCACCAATTAGTCATTGCCTACAATGTGGTAACACATCCAGAAAAAAAAACCTGCACTAGGCCAGCTTCTCACCCACTATAATACAAATCATCCTCTCCAATATTCTGACAACCCCCTCCTCTGTATCTCTAGGGCTAACAATACTGTAGGAAAAGCACTGTTCTCCAACTCCATAGCTAGAACCTGGAATAATCTCCCCTCCTGCTCTGATTTCTGCCCCTACCTCTTCTCACTTTAAAAACTCACTTAGAACACACTTAAAGAATTAGTGGCTATGCCCATGTATTACATAAGTCCTCAGATTATTCCACTTATATACCTCACTTCCTAATATACCTACTCTAATATATATTACAGTCTAGGTCTTCTCCTAATGCTGATTGAATTTGTATACTTATTCTGTTATTAACCATGTGTAACTATTTTTTCCTGCATATATAAGTCTTGTTATGTCTTCTGCTGTATACTGTATTTTAACATAGTTTGAAATTTCTCTGTATACTGTATTTTAACATATTATGTAAAATTTTACTTACTGTGGAGCTTTTCTCCCCAGGCCTCTGCTGAAAATGGACCTGTGTCCAGTTGGACCATCCCGGTTAACAAATGTAAAATAAATAAAAAATAAATAAACTTCTGTCATTGCAGTCTAGCAATATCAGTAAATATGCACAATCTCTGCAGAAGTAAAGTCATCTAAATAATTCCACATTAAAGAGATCTGTAACTAATGAACAGGTTGCTGCTAGTAAAAACTTTATATTTCAGTATTTCATCTACAAATAAGTGTCTGTTGTCCTTGAAGAATAAATTGCCTATGTTTCATTAAAAAAATTAAGCTGTTAATATTGCAATAGGGAATGGGTGACAAACTGACAACAGGTTCATAGTTTCTAGGCATCTCATCCAAAGTACACACTCAGGACTGCAGCACCCCACCCACCCTTAAAGTACAACACAGTATTAGCAAACCATCTATATGCTGTGGGAGTAGAACCTATAGCCTTCTGCATCAAAAGCCAGTATACTACTTGTAGTGCTACTAACAATGTGCTTTGTAATTCTTTAACATAATAATGATACCATTTGCTAAAAAAACAGTTACACATTGTAAACAGAGTTAGCATGTAAACTTTTCTTACATCCAGCCATAGTTGTCAACCTCTTACCTCCACAATCAGGAATACATCCAGAAATAATTAGAGATGTGTTAGTACTATTAACTTGCGAAGTTGACAGAATAAGAAATTGTGAATTAACATACAATTTCTGTAGCAAAATAAGTCAATAAATGACAATAATTACAGTTATAACATGTAAGCCACTACCTCTTCTTCTAAAATGACCAATTTTAGAAGGGTCTGAGTGACATTTTTACTTCTTTTCTTTGAACACTCACTTCAACATTACCTAATTTGTTTAATTCCTGCTTTCCCTTAAATCTCACTCATCCTCCTGGATATGATCATTGCAAGTACTGCCCCACAAATTTTATTTATTTCTATGTACCCTGGTCCTTCTCTCTTCTAAGGATCCCCCTCATGTTCTTTTATCTCATTCACATTCAAGTACAGTGGATTTACACTTTGATTTCCATTTTATAGTATCTGCTGGAGTCTCAACAGAACAACATTTTGAGCCAAAATTAGGGGCATCCCAAAAATCTGGGACATACCTTTCAGCTATGCCTCTCAACCTCTTAGTGCAAGAAATCTGGACAAAGCCCAACAAAATGGGGGGACAAAGGCCCAAAAATAGGGACATATTTTAAATATTGCTCTTATAAACTTAGAAAATTGCTAGAGTAACAGGATTTGTTTTAACATACATTTTCTGAAAGATCTGAAGCCTGAAACTCAAATGTATGCCATTATTTAATTACTTCAATCCTCAGACCATCCCAGTGATTTGCCAGAACATCACAAATTTTATGAGGAACAGACCAAAAATAAGAACCAAAAATCTGGACATTCTGTGAAAATCTGGACAGTTGAGAGGTATGCTCAACATCTTGGAGCAAGAAACTAGAGAAAAGTCATAAATAATGGGGGGGGGGATAGGCACACTTGTTAAATACTGCTCTTACAAACTTAAGAAAGTTGACAGAATAACAGGTTTTGCATTAGCATGAATTTTCTGAAGGGTATGAAGACTGAAACTCAAATATCTGGTATTATTTTATGACTTCAGTCCTCAATGAATTGCCATAAAACCACAATTTTAAGAAAAACAGACCAATAACATGAGGCAAAAATCTGGACAATCTGCAAAAATCTGTACAGTTGAGAGGTACAGTCAGGGACATTTTCATGGCATGTATCCAGATGAAATTCTGGCCACAAAATTAACATGAACTTTGAATAATGAATAGCTTATAACTCTTCTCACTTCCAAGAGGATTGTGGGATACCACTCAGAAACGCAACTGTAACAGAAAGATGCAAAGAATAAACACATATTGAATACATAAACTTGTACATTTTAATGAATAATATAGTCACTTACTTAGTTTCTGATAAAGACATCTGTATTATGTTAATCATTTTTCTTTAAATTATTAGTGGCACCAGTGTGCAGGTTATGTAGTCTAGATTCTTCATTTACTCATAGATCCAAAATTGTGGGATGGGGGCAGTAATTTGAGTATGTTTAAAAAATAATATGAAGGAATAAATCAAACCAGAAAATAGGAATGCATCCTCAAAAATAAGTATGTTATGCAAATAAGTAAATCAAGCCGCACAAAATAAGTACAGTTAACATCTTTGCATGCACATGCGCACACACACAATGCCAGTGTGCCAATGTTGCCTTATTCCATACAGTTAATATCAAGGTAAACAGATATTTTCAGTTATCACCATGACTCATAACTGTAATCTATTAACTATCAAAAAAAAAAAAAAAACACAGCAGAAAGAGGAATGCTTTCTTTTTCAGAATGGATAATTTTCAGATGATTCATGTCATACAGTAAAGGAATCTTTACACAACTCTGCTTTACCAGTTTAGTAATGTATATGTCCATAAAATATTCTAGTTTACAAAATCTGGAAATCTAGAAGTTGCAAAGCTTAAACTTGACAGCAAAAACTATGGCTAAACCATAGGAGCTGAGAAGTACAGAAGGATTAGATGAAACAAGAAATGTGGACATCATACTTATTAAAATTTCCCTGATTTTGACACATACTTATCTCCTGCCCCTCATATTTTTTTCTTGCCATTTCTAACATATCTACCATGTCTCTCACAGTTTTTTCTTTTGATTTTCTGGTGTTCGTTGAGAATAACCGTCTGTCAATAATGACAAGCTTTAAAATATGCACGTTTATTTAAGTAATATTGTCCCTGATTATGGGCCCTTGTCTCCAAAGCATGAGCAAAAAATTGGGAGCTATAAGGTACATCTTGCTCTACTGTAACTATACATGGCCACAAGTTTTAATTATAAGTTAACACCTTGGGTGTGCAAAAAATCTACAACATAGTTGCACAGAGAAAATTCTCTATAAAACTTAAACTTGTGAACATCTACTCTTTACACAGCAGTATGAAGAGAGCAGCCCAGAGTTTCACTTTCAGATCCCTAGGATAAATGTTTTCAAAGTTCTATATCGCCTTTCAACTGCAAATTAAAAGATCAGCTCTGCACCTTAAAACAGACTGAGGAAAGACTACAAGAACTACGTAAGAAAATGACAAGACACCCAGGAAAAAGAGAGCACTCAAATCTCTGCAGTTCCAAATTATTTAAGACAATCATTTTCCACCCTTCCAATCCACATCCCACTGTCTACACCAGTTAGCAGGGGAGGGCTGCAAAGATGGCTGGTTACGTGAAAGGAGCAGCACAAGAACAGAAAGTCTTCTCATATTTAAAATTCTGGAAAGGAAGAAGAGGATGTCTGTGCCACAATGCAGGCACAGACGTGATGTGACAGGTGTGTGCGACCGGACCATTCTTAAAGGAGTATGCCTTTAAAAATACAAACAGTATTTATTTTATTTTTTTTTTACATTACAAAGCAAATGTGACAGTCCTTCAGCAAGCCAAGGGGTGCAAGTGCACCTCCTTGCACCTGCCTGCGGGCATCCTTGGGAGCACTGCTTTCCTAATAAAGGAAAACTTTAGTTGCAAACCTTAGTGCTCTGCAGCTACAATCTGTTAAATGAGTATCCTGTCCACCTCATGTCAGCCAAGCACTGACAAAGTCCTTTCAATGAACAATAAATCTTTTGTTGCACAAAAAACTAACAACTTGCCCACTAAACTTGATCTGTTTAGAAAATAAATAGAATAAATAAAAATACTTATGCAATCAGTACATCTCTATTGTTATTGTTACTAGTTTTGCAATACTTTTGTAATGGCCTGGAAGTACACTTTTCACTTGTAAATAACATACCAGAAATGCATGACTTGACATATTGCAAATGCACACCCAATAGGAAAGAGGTTACATGCTTACATTCTGCTGCCTAGACAGCTCCATGACAGCTGTGGGCCTATATACACAAACACAAGCCTGCATGCGCACAGTAATGCTAGTGTATGTTACATTCTGCAGCAAGTGCAAAGTCTTTGTTTTTCCTTTTTACATTAGTGCCTACAGCTCTGAATTCAAGAGGCAAAATGTCAGAGAACTAAAACTAAAACATTATGCAATGAGAACGTAAAACAGATGTATCAGGAAACTAAGTGAAACTAAAGAGAAGTGTCTCCAGTTACAAAAATAGCTAAAACTAGATGATCAAAAATACATCGGTGAAATATAATTCACCAAATTCAGTTCCATTAAACTTTCAGAGCAGTGGAAACTACCTATCTCTAAGTATGGGGGACCGGGGACCAGCTATGACTGTGCTTCCACATATGTCTACATTTATAAAAAGGGTTATTTTGTTGATAGGGCAGTTCACTGTGTTCTCACTTTCTCATCTAGTAACACAGGAAAGGAAGTCACAAAAATGTAAAAAAAAAACTGTAACTTGCATAGGCAGTATGCTAGCTGACCTGAAGCAAGAAAAATAGCTTTAACCAACAAACATTCACAAAGTTCATACAGAACTACAAATGTTATAGTCATCCAGGATAGAGGGAGGTAAGAATTTTTCAAAACAATACTGAGATAATCCATGGCAGAACTCATTTTAAATCGTTTGCAGTAACAAATGCATATCAATCACATGACAAACCACAAAAAGCAAACCCCATGTCTGTAATCTGTGCTAGTCACATCAGTTACTGCAGCAGAAACAAAAGTGGGAAAAATGAATCAACAATTCTGACAAATATGTTAAACCTTCTTAAGCTTGCAAAAAATTAGCACCAGCCACCTTTGACCCACACCATGTAGCTTCAGTCACTCAGTATAATATGTATGTCTAGATCCTGGATTCCCAGAACACAAGCTGGAATTCTAAGTAAAGCAGAATGTTTTTGTAAAACAACTGTGGCAAACAAAGTAGTTACTAACTCCTACTGGAATTTTTTTTTTTTATGAGCTGCACATGTTTTTGTAAAGCAAATACAGCAATACTTAAAAGTACATCTAAATAACCGGAGTTGTTTTATTTTTATTACAGAATTAATCATGATGTTGTTACTGGGCATTTTTCATGTTCATTAATGCAAACTCAAAACACACACACACACACACACACACACACACACACGCACACACACACATACACACACACACACACACACACACACACACACACACACACACACACACACACACACACACACACACACTCCCTGTGAATTTTACTTAACAGTGTCTAATTATAGTCATTAAAAGCATACTCAGTGTTATTTCAGACAGGATGCTGTCATATTTCCAGTACTCCTTATGTTAGCAGGGTAAAGAAAACAATATATTTAGCAGTACAGACAAGCAAAACACGAGACACATCCTTCCTTTAACAAATTTAAAAGCGAATCCAGTGTCTTACACTGATAAGGATTGGTGGTATATTTCAGATAACATTGTTTTAAGAGGCTGATAGGAAGCAAAATCATTTACAAATTCCTGGAAAGACAATTCTTAAAACTGAGACAATAACACACTATAAGCATAAACACAAGCTCCAGTAGATTGTGATATGACTGGTAACAGTAAATGTTAGGACAGCTTTTGTTTAAATAGGACACTAACAAATGTGTCCACACAGTATGGACCTGATGACCTAACCATTGCAGAATAATTACCTGTGGTTATCACTGACACATTTTAACATATGTGTAAAAGATTTTACGTGTAAACTTTTATCATTTTTGTATATAGTTATATATTTTTTAATCATTTAATTCATGCTGCCTCCCAATCAGCAGGTCATCTGCAGTGAACCAGACATATCCTTTCCCAGTGGGATGATTGCCAGTTGAAGAAGCCCAATATCTGTTCACCTATCAGGGTTTTTGCTTTTAGGCCCTAACCCAACCTCTTGGCAGCAACATTCATTTGCTTCACATAAGGACGTGCATATTCCCACATACACTCCATGAAGGCTACCACATACGTGGCTTGTAGGTACTAAAAGAAAGTTTAAGCTGTTGCTGCCTGCAACACACATTTCATCTGATACAGATCCTCAGTACAGGAGTTAGACTGCCATCCTTCTTTCCCCAGGATGGATGAGACAATGTGATTTGTTCACTCAATGCTTCCCTTACTTGGCTCTTCCAGCAACTAGCTAATCAAGCTGGGGTCATCTTGGTTGTAGTTAGAGCTTTATCCCTCTATGCCACACAGCCAGGCATTTTGCCATTTTTATATCAACTAGTACAAGCCTTACAGAATTTTATCTAATGTTTGGAATGTTTATAATGTTGTTTAGCCACAAATTTACAAAAACAAGAGCCTGTTGATTACAAATATAAAAGCAAGCATTAATTGTTTTTGTTTGTAAGGGTTGACTTAGAAAGGCATACTCTGATTTAAAGTTTAATTACAAATGTAGAAGAATCTTAAATTGCTTTCTTACATAGGTTAGTACTCGGCTAACTGCTCTTGTGAGCTATTTCAAGCCTAGCCAATTATCCCTTGTGAGACTCAAACCCAGCACCTTGTGTTTGTAAGGCAAGCACCTTAACCATTAGGCCACCCTCCCAACCCTAAGCATTAATGCTAACTCTTGGGGCCAGTTACTGTACATCTCAGCCAGGGTCGATAAATTCCTGGACTTGGTTCTTACAAATATGGGACATCTTTTACATCTGAACCTTAAACCTCATCTTTCTCATATAACATATGTTATACAAATGACAGTTTTAAAATTCACATATTTGACAGTCAAGTCCTTCTACTGATCACCACCACAATATCTTTTCTGCACCTTTGCACGTTTGTAAAGAGGCATCAGATTTCTAAAGTCTTAGAGCATTAATAGTATTTATTAGTAAACACAGAATTCCCTTGGCTTGTACTTTACTAATAGTGTAGAAAGAACTTAGCAATTTCTAGGCCTCTGCTTGCTCTAGTATGTTGAAGTGTGCAGTTTTGCTACTGGCCAATAAGTTTGTTTTGATTGTTTGTGCAACACTACTCATCACACAGCCGCATCACAGTGCCACATTAATCATGCACCCTATAGACTCAAGCACTTAAAACCTCATCTTTCTCTGTATAATCGACTCCACCAGTTCCTAGTGTACTTAATAGTCAGTAGTTGCACAGAGGCCTTGGTATATGCTATGAGGTATGCTGTTCTTCATGTGAAGACTTGGAGATTGTTCATTTTAGACAGATAGCACTTAAGTACATCAACTCCAAACCTCATAGGCACTACACTCCCTTCATCCCACATTAACAAGCCTCTTGTACCATTGATTTGCACTTTCCAACTGTTTCTGTAGCCAGCTTGGTTGAAACAGCCATCCTAAGACAATGTAGCAATTGTCTCGTGTGTACTACAATGTAGCAATTGTCTCGTGTGTACTGACAACAGCTAGTTTTTAAACCAACTGTCACAGTGAGTTAGAGATGTAGTTACACAATGTTACTTGAGGTAAAAACATTTCACAAAGCTTCTATAAATAACAAACAGATTGTCAGTACTAAATGCCATACTGAACCAGTCACACATAGCTTAGGCCAAACACAGAGACCCACATATACTGAGGCTGTTAAATATAACCCACCTAAAACACACAGGCCACCTAAATGTAACCTAAGAAACAAGTACTCTCAACAACTTCACAAACACATAACACAGGCATTATCCATAATGAAACATACATCTAAGAATCAAAATGTCTCAGTTCAAAAGCCCATAAGCCAAAACTCCACACAATACAGCATCCTAATCATAGGTGACCCCATAGTGAGACACACCTATGCACCATTCACCCAGTTGTACAAGGAGAGGGTCATGGTCAGTTGTGTATCTAGTGCCAGGATTCATCACATCACACATGCATTCATATCAGTGCACCACAACTACACATATGACTCAGTCATAGTACACATTTATTTATTTATTTATTCCAGTTTGGTGACCAGGGAGGTCCACTGGACTCGAGAGTCTGTTTTCAGTGGAGGCCCGGGGAGAAAAGCTCCAGATAACAAGTTACAAATAATGTTTACACTGTTAAGCTGCGAAGGTTCACATAACAAGTTACATAGCATATAGAATTTTTCAGATTGCTAAGTTACTTATCAAGTTGAAATAACAAAAGAAAGATTCTTTTACATTGCATACAGTATGTAATTGTAAAAAAGTTTTATAGCAGGATGGGTGGTAGATAGAGAAGGAATCCAATACTAAGTAGTTAAGAAGATTACAAGTAGTTATGAAGGAGAGGAAGAGAGACATAAGAGTGAGCGGCTGGGAGGTGATTGGTTATATATAATTGGTTATCAGACCAATGGATGGTAATTGGAAATTCACCCCTGGTCTGGCTCCTATGCTTCTGATGGACAGAGGCAGTCAGTACATCACTCCTTATATAAATGACATTTGTGGGTCACATTTGGGTTGCATGGCTAGGCTTTTAAAGCCCTAGTGGCTGTTAGCCTAGTATACACCTATGAACCTATGAATCTTTGAAGTTTGTGCACTTTACATTATTTATGCAAGTTCATAAATAAGAAAGGTACAACACATATTGAGGGATAATTTACTTTTCCTCCCCCTTTTTCCTGACTGAAACATTATTCAGATTTAGTGAACTGTAACTCCCAGTATCTCTAACTGTAATGCTGTCAATAAGAAGCTTATCCCAAAAACAAAACTGGACTGCTTTTCTACACAAGAATTGTTCATACATACATACAAACTTACTAAACAAAACAGTTTGCTATTGAACTGGTTCAAGACAGCAGCTGTTTCTGGCTGAACTAGTGACGTGTAACAATCTGCTATCCAAACCTTTTCCCAACCCTGCCTACATTGTTTCCTTTATACCTCAGTAAGTACACCCATTCCTAAATCCTTACATACTAATTTTCTGTCTCATCACTAAATCTCATCTCATACTCTAAATTAGCAAATCCTTTCCTGTATACTTACAAGTCCTCATCCCTTCACTGAAGTTAGTTAGTTACTAATTTGTCTGCAGAATGTTGGCCTAATAACTACTATAGATATACATATTACTAACCTAACTTCTCTGTTCCTCCATGGCATAGAGGGATAAAGCAGTGATATGAGTTTGAATAATGGACCATCTGTAGAAGCTGGCAATTAACCCACCCATCTTGAGGGTGTGGAGGCAGCTGCAGCTCATCACATAGGGGACACCTACTGGGAGTACCAAGCATCTATCCTTTGAAGCTCAAGTCTTTTGAGCTGATGTTCCAGTGTGAGTTAAGGGCAATTCAGCATGTGAAGGCATGCATCCCCTCAGAGGTTTACTGTAGGAGAGCTTGGAAGAGCCACTGCAGGCAGGTGAGCTGCTCCACTTAGGGTGAGGGCAGGCTGCCCTGAGATTCAGTAAGACAGGCCTGCTCCCTACCACCTGATTCTCAGAGAAAGCAGAGGAGTTCTTTAGGGATTACCATTCAGGCATGACAGGGCAGTGGGCCCTCATCTGCCTAGGAATGAATGAATGAATGAATGAATGAATCAATCAATCAATCAATCAATCAATCAATGGACAAATGGGATGCACATAGAGTGGGAAAAAAGTTTTATATCACTAGCATCAGTATGTACTATATTATCACTACTGTGACAAATGTCAGTGTACTTTGTGCTGGTCTGGCAAAAGAAGGCCTAAAAAGTAATCGTGTATTTTATTACAGACAAATAGCTTCAACAGTACAGGGTCACTTAGCTATTTGGTAGTTGTATTTCTGTCCTTGTCCAGTTCATTTCCCCTAACTTGATAGCTAGAATAAAGCAAGAAAGCAATAATACACAAGGCCGACATTAAACTGTTTATCATAGTGCTTTCAGTAAACTTCTTGCTCTCACTTCAGTCTTTTATTTATTTATTTAGAAAAGAGTTCAATGATCAATTGCTAATTGCTAGTGCATCTAAATTTTAGGGTACACTCACTTGCTGGCATGTAGACTCACATATTCCCGTTATATACGCTGCTGTTTTGAAAGTAAACTGGTCATTCCTGCATAATTTACTTCCTGCAAATTTTGTGATCTGTTGAAAGTCAAACATGAGGCAAAGCTAGCATTTTAGGTAATTAGTTTTACTCAGAAAGCAAAACCTGAAATTAATAAATCATATTCCATGTTACAAAATGTGATTGACAATGACAATTTCAGCATCAATGTTCACAAAAATGCTCTCACATGAAACTTTTCAGCTATGTCTAAGATCAAAAAATGCTGCAGAATATTTTTTTTTTTATTTCTGTTTATAATTCACATTTATAATTTATCTAAGACATTAGATTTCCAGCAGCCTTAATTAATAATTAAGATAACCATGTAGGAAGAAATGTCATGTCTCCTTAAAATATTTTCTGTGATTATGATAAAAAGTGTGTTAAAAAGATTACACTAAACACCAATATTTCTGTGAAAGTCACAGAGTCTTTAATGTATGAGAATTCGACATTTGAATATAAAAACAGGATATGAGTTGGTGGATGGCTGTGCTGGTATACCCACAGAGAAGGACTACAAAATCTAAATGCTAAATCTCATCTCATACTCTAAATTAGCAAATCCTTTCCTGTATACTTACAAGTCCTCATCCCTTCACTGAAGTTAGTTAGTTACTAATTTGTCTGCAGAATGTTGGCCTAATAACTACTATAGATATACATATTACTAACCTAACTTCTCTGTTCCTCCATAGCATAGAGGGATAAAGCAGTGATCTGAGTTTGAATAATGGACCATCTGTAGAAGCTGGCAATTAACCCACCCATCTTGAGGGTGTGGAGGCAGCTGCAGCTCATCACATAGGGGACACCTACTGGGAGTACCAAGCATCTATCCTTTGAAGCTCAAGTCTTTTGAGCTGATGTTCCAGTGTGAGTTAAGGGCAATTCAGCATGTGAAGGCATGCATCCCCTCAGAGGTTTACTGTAGGAGAGCTTGGAAGAGCCACTGCAGGTAGGTGAGCTGCTCCACTGAGGGTGAGGGCAGGCTGCCCTGAGATTCAATAAGACAGGCCTGCTCCCTACCACCTGATTCTCAGAGAAAGCAGAGGAGTTCTTTAGGGATTACCATTCAGGCATGACAGGGCAGTGGGCTCTCATCTGCCCAGGAATGAATGAATGAATGAATGAATGAATGAATGAATCAATCAATCAATCAATGGACAAATGGGATGCACATAGAGTGGGAAAAAAGTTTTATATCACTAGCATCAGTATGTACTATATTATCACTAATGTGACAAATGTCAGTGTACTTTGTGCTGGTCTGGCAAAAGAAGGCCTAAAAAGTAATCGTGTATTTTATTACAGACAAATAGCTTCAACAGTACAGGGTCACTTAGCTATTTGGTAGTTGTATTTCTGTCCTTGTCCAGTTCATTTCCCCTAACTTGATAGCTAGAATAAAGCAAGAAAGCAATAATACACAAGGCCGACATTAAACTGTTTATCATAGTGCTTTCAGTAAACTTCTTGCTCTCACTTCAGTCTTTTATTTATTTATTTAGAAAAGAGTTCAATGATCAATTGCTAATTGCTAGTGCATCTAAATTTTAGGGTACACTCACTTGCTGGCATGTAGACTCACATATTCCCATTATATACGCTGCTGTTTTGAAAGTAAACTGGTCATTCCTGCATAATTTACTTCCTGCAAATTTTGTGATCTGTTGAAAGTCAAACATGAGGCAAAGCTAGCATTTTAGGTAATTAGTTTTACTCAGAAAGCAAAACCTGAAATTAATAAATCATATTCCATGTTACAAAATGTGATTGACAATGACAATTTCAGCATCAATGTTCACAAAAATGCTCTCACATGAAACTTTTCAGCTATGTCTAAGATCAAAAAATGCTGCAGAATATTTTTTTTTTCTATTTCTGTCTATAATTCACATTTATAATGTATCTAAGACATTTAGATTTCCAGCAGCCTTAATTAATAATTAAGATAACCATGTAGGAAGAAATGTCATGTCTCCTTAAAATATTTTCTGTGATTATGATAAAAAGTGTGTTAAAAAGATTACACTAAACACCAATATTTCTATGAAAGTCACAGAGTCTTTAATGTATGAGAATTCGACATTTGAATATAAAAACAGGATATGAGTTGGTGGATGGCTGTGCTGGTATACCCACAGAGAAGGACTACAAAATCTAAATGCTAAGTAAATTTCAAAACTTATATGACAACCAAAAAACAATGAACCTTTTGTTGACATAGTTATTGGTTACAGATAGACAGATAGGCACATGCACACACACCCACACATTGCGGATTTAAAGTTTTAAGGAAGTTCCCTGATTTTAAAATAATATATTACTGCACTTTTTGTTTAATATTGCATTTTAGAATTAATACAAGGCTTTTTCAGTTGCTAACATTCCCCTCTGACACTTTGATTAAAGGGGGTGCTCAAAAACACACCCACAAACAGCAGCTAACTACAGTTATCATTTGATGCTATCTACAGTGTCCTTGAATGCTTTTGTTTGCAGTATGCAAATGTGGTCAGTCAGTTACCATACCAGTTTGAATTTCTCTTACTTCACCACACAGACAAATTGCAGGTTGTAGGGCAAAGCTGTTGGAACAAATGTGATAATTCCGTATGCACATTCACACAGCAATGTGTAAAATCATAATATTCTACCTGCATATTTAATGATTCTGTATATTTAGTATTGTCATATTTACCTACCCACCTATACCTTCAGACCTTCCAATTCCATAAAGTTATGACTAGGTCCCTTTAAACTTACATTTTTAAACTGACCAATCACATAATCATCTATGACATATGACTGACAAACAAGGCCAACCAGATGAGGTGTAAGACAATTACAACAACCACCAACATACTCTAGTGGACCATGGGTTTATATCAGTATGGAAACCAGCATCGAGTGCATTTCCATTATGTTCATCTGGTGCCAAACAATTGGAGCTGTACAGCATACCACTGGTCCGTATACTAAATATCTAGTCTAACACATACTGTTTTTCTCTACTCTGGCATTAACCATAAGATCTGGTTACTGCCAGCTACTAGGTTCAAGGATGCTAGGAAAGTAATTTCTACTGCAGAACAGATACACTGTCTCAATAAGGTCTTAATGGAAAATCAGAGCTTACATTTCACCAAGTTTTTATCTTTCATTTATCTATCCACTTCTAAAGGCATCCATTTGACCTACCAAGAGTTTGTTTTCTCGACTCTTTTCAATTACCCATTTAAACTGACATCCAAATGCAGGTCACACACACACACACACATACACACACACACACACACACACACACACACACACACACACACACACACACACACACACACACACACACACACACTCACACACAAAATCTTGCCTTTACAGACATACATACGGATACATGGCCGAACACACATATTTACACTAACACTCTCCAAACCCCCTAGTCTTTGTTTAATTTACCTGCAAGTGCTCCCGTTGGAGTGAATGGGAGACAGATGTGTTTTCTAGTAGTCCCTTTTTCCTTCTAGGGTAAATTTTATTTAGCTAAATGATTCTGTGAATGTCTAGTATGAATGAATTTTCACATTTAGGCAGAGAGCGCATGGTTAATTAGCATTAATCACTCCCAAGACTGCTACATTAGCATGCAGCTTTGCTCAGAGCACTGCCATTCATGCTGAAGATCCTGTGAGTGAAAAAACTAAGCAGTGGAGCAGTCCTGGCAAAAACTGCTCTATTTTTGTCAGGAAATACCACTATTTAACTTAAAAATAACAGGCTGATAGAAAATCCTGAGTGGGCCCTTTAAATTTTAATTTATAGAGTTCAGTTTTCCCCCTTTGCTCACTGTGTCGTAGTACATCACAAATGACAATGCCATTAAAGCCATGACTATACTTGTATACAATGGAGCACTACTTCCAGCCTGCCTAGAAGGTGGGAGCAGTATTAAAGAATTAAAATAAGAACTGCTGCACCCCAACAGTTGGAGATAACTTCTGTAAAGACCTTCAAACAGAGGCGAACCTTTGGAAAGTGACACGGTACATTGCATTATTGTCACTGTGACAATTGGACATATAGTTTGTATTGCTAGTGGGATAATTGTCCACAGGTTTATGATCATCATTATTCATGCACATTTGGAGTGAAATTTGCTTTGCATGTATAGAAATAATGGACGGCCATTAAAAGTTTTGTTCTTGTTGGGGTCATATATGACGACTCGCGTTTCTCAAGCTTTGCTATAAATAGGGACAAATACCTCACTCCATTCAGTTGAGTTGGATAGATAAAGGATTTTGATTCTTTTTTTTTAAGTTACTATAATCCAGCTGGTTGTCAGCTCAGTATATCAGCACAGTCTGAGCAAACTCATCACAGTAGTATCTTTATGAAAGTCTGAAACAAGCCTGATTTTCAGCATTGCACCGCTTTTTAATAATCAGGGTGGGACTTGAGATATTTAGTTGTTTTATTTATTTATTGTAATGATGCAATTTCATTTATGAATCCTTAAACATGAGTATGATGGTTTTATATGCCTTATTATTGATGCTTTGTTTCAGGTATAATGTTAACAAGTATTTCTTTCAAATACTTAAATAAATACAGCATTTCCATACTTAAAGGTACAGACACTTTTATCACTCTGCTTGCCCCCTCCACACTACATATGAGATGGTCTTATTTGTTCATTTTTAATTGCATTACTGGGTTGAGGTTCTCTTTCTCTAGTTTACAGGATTGCCTTAGTAAACATTTATTTATTTATATGCATTTGTTTACTGTGGTGGTAGTGCACTGATCAATATTGACCAATTTCAGGATCAGCCCTGGTGAAATACAAAACATTTCACAAACAAAAAATTTTGAAATGTAAGCAATGACAGAGTAGTTCAGACTAATTGCCTCAGGTGAGGTGGATCTGACATAATGGTTGAGATCTTTTACCTCATAAACACAAGGTGCAGGGTTTGGTTCTAACCTCATGCTATTGGCTAAGCTTAAAATGACCCTTCAGGGCAGATAGCCTAGTATTAACTTATGAAAAACTGTATATACATTCCAGTGAATAAACACAGTGCAATCCACAATCAAATGTAGTGTAATGTACAATATATATATTAATTTCTAAAGTGGGTCAATTTCCAGTGGGTCTTGAGAGAGGAGAAGTGACTCAGAAAAGAAATAGGTTAGGTGATTTGTCTTTTGTTGAAGCAAGTAGATTTGGCTTGGATGAAGGGATGTTTTTTTTTTTTTTTGCATTCTGAATTTGGAGCAAGTGTTGATTTCCTTAATGTTGATAGGAAGAGCTTGCCAAAGAGAAGAGACATGGAAAAGAGACAGGTTAGGTGATTTGTCCTGTGTTGAAACAGATACATTTGGCTTGGATGAAGGAGGGTATTTTATTTGAATTCTGAATTTGGAATAAGTGTTGATTTCCTTAATGTCAATGATAAGCGCTTACCAAAGAGTAAGTGCCTGAAAGGAGAAAGCATCTGCAGCATACCTCTCAACTATCCAGATTTTCACAGAATGTCCAGATTTTTGGATCATACTTTTGGTCTGTTCCTCATAAAATTTGTGCTTTTCTGGCAAATCACTGGGATGATCGGAGGACTGAAGTCAATAAACAATTACATATATTTGTTTTTCAGACTTCCTGCAGAAAATGTATGCTAAAACAAACCCTGTTACTTTCTAAGAGTAACATTTAAAATATGTCCCTATTTTTGGTCCTTTGTCCCCCCATTTTGTTGGGCTTTGTCCAGATTTCTTGCACTAAGAGGTGAAGAGGTATGGGAGTGCTGGGGAATTTGGTTCTCTAGGGATAATAAGAACTGGTGTGGCTTGTGAGTAGTGTCTCAGGTTGTACGAGTTTATTTTATTTTTTTTGTGAAGTCTAGCTGCAAAGAGAGCAACTGTGTGAAGCTGGTTTGTAGTAGTTGTAGTCTGCAGAGTTAGGATCCAAAAAATCAGTTCATAAGTTTGACCCACTAGCCCAGACTTGCTGTCCCTCTTTCTTAGGCACTATGGATTTTTTTGTTATAATTTTTGTACATCAGACTAAATATTATATCACTGTCTTGAATTTTGCAAAATTTTATAACGACTTCTTTATAACATCACCTTAAAATCTTAGTTAGATGTAAAAGTTGCATAGACATATGTTTTTTATAATTGGTTTTACAATGTATATACACCTTTAAGAAGGGGCAGTCTTTAAACATGATTAATTATTGTGAACAGTGTATACATATATATATATATATATATATATATGTGTGTGTGTGTGTGTGTGTGTGTGTGTGTGTGTGTGTGTGTGTGTGTGTGTGTGTGTGCTGGGGTATGATACTCATTTTGAAGAAGTTTCTATTCGAAATGAAAGTGCTCAATAAACATATTTTGGAGTGGATCTATGACTTGGTTCCTTCATTTTTTATTTTATATGAGTTTGTGTGGCTTTTCATTAAGTCATCAGTTATTTAGGATGGAAGGGACCGAGGACCCTGATCTACCCACTATACAGACTTTAACCAAATCATTTAATGATCTTAATCGTACTGTGGGAAATTTAAACATTCTAGTGGAGCAACTAAGCAAGCAATCTGGTTTAAAACTGGGTTCTGACAGTGCTGGCCTGATTAAGGCAGGGAATTCCTTGATACAAGAAGAAAGCGAGTGCAGTGGTATTACTCCCGCCCAAAGGCAATGCTCCTCAGGTTCCAGCCAATCAGATTTTCAGTATTTGCATATTGTTTCATATTCGGCAGCTACAAGGGGCGGAACTTCTTACAATGGACGTAACACGTTTTCACAATGACTGGAAGGAGAAAAGAAATGGCGTTCTTCAACTACAAACACTTCTAACAGGGGCTTTGGTTCGTTAAATGAACAATTAAAACAATTTGAATTGAAGAACTTACACTGGATTATCGGAAACTACAACTAGAGACCAATTATTTAAGGGAATGCTTTAAAAATGAATGCATACCTAAGGGACTGAGAATGTGGAAGTTTCCATCAGGATTGGTAAGAGACTCTAGATCACATACAGAACTGGTTGATATATTTAATAGACATGGCTGTGAGCTTCTGCAATGTTTAATGCATGATAATGAAAGTAAAATGACTGAACTTAGATAAAATTAAGAGTTTAGACCAGAATATACATTTGGATTTGCTATTTGAGCATAAACAGCATAAGTATTTTCGTATTTTTGAAGATATTGATAATGTTCTAATAGACTTAAAGTCAAGGGAAAAAAATAATGAGAAATCAATGTGAATATGAACTGGGGAAAGCCTATCCACTGCCCTCATTAGGACAACAATATGTAGAACACGAGGAGTATCATGACATACATATGGACAATAATAATTATCATGATGATGGTGAACTGAATAATACTCCTGACCCTTTAGAGTACCCCCCTGAGGAGGTGCAAGAGACTGAGGAACCAGAGAGGGGAGGATTATTACAACAACTACAGACATTTGACAACAACGAAGGGGAGAAATGGAGGGGAGAGGGGGAACATACAACAATGGGAGGAATTAAATGTACCTACTGTTCCCTACATGATTATATGTAACAATTGCAATGATTGTAAAATCTATAACTACAGCAATGTTTGCTTGGACATTTCTGTTACTGATTTATTTGGGAAAGGAATGTATTTTTTTTCCCACCTAGAGATGCATTATTAGATGAAGTGTTAATTAATCTTAAGTTATATACTAGAAAACTTATCTGGATTTTTTTCTTTAAAGGAAAGAATGCACCAATATCTAATGGAAATGTATGTCACAAGACAGGTGTATTTAATCCTACACCTCATCCTGTAATACAAATATTTGAAAGAATGTGTGAGAATGACATCAGAATTAGATTACTGAATACTAATAATAGAATTAATAATGTGACCAACATGACTAGAGAAGAAACCAGTTTATTACATGATATTTGTAATAATAGTGAACTGAGAATTATGAAACCAGATAAAGGTGGAGGCCTTGTGGTTGTGAATGTAAATGATTACAACAAATTGTTCACTTTATTATATACAGACACTTATTGTGAGATAAGTTTGAATGAAAAGAACATAATTTATAGAAAGGCTGATATATTACTAGAAGAACTAATATTGAATGATCAGATCAGTATCACTGAGTACAATTATTTAAGTGTTAAAAATCCAAGAATACCAACCATATTTGGAGCTCCTAAGATACATAAAAATCTTAGTGATGCCCCATTAAGACCTATAGTGGATGCCAGAGCATTCAAGACTTTTCCAATAGCTAAGTTAATAGATGTACAACTGAAAAATGTTTTGGGGAACCATCATGGATACTTAAGGATTTGTGGGATTTTCTGAGAATAATGTCCAATGAAATGTATCGAGATTATTTAATCTTTGTTACCATTGATATCAGAGATTTAGTCTCTGCAATACTGCATAAACAAGATATTGAATTGCTCTATTCATATTTATGTCAACATACACATTTAGGACATGATCGTATACTTACCATTAGAACTTTAATGGAATTGGTGTTGGATAGCAATGTCATCACATTTGAACAGGAACTATTCAAACAATGCAGGGGGTGGCTATGGGGGCAGCATGTCCCCCCATATTTGCCTATATTGTACTTGCATTTTGGGAAATTGAATACATCATACATGGTCCATATGCTAAATTTTGGTCATATTACAGCCATTATCTAGATGACATTATTATCTTTTGGAAAAGGAACAGTGAAGAATTAGAGAGGTTTTTTTTTCTATATATGAAAAAAAGTACATACTTTCTGGAATTTACCATTACAAAAAGTGAGGATGTGGTTAATTATTACATATTACAATAAGAAAAGAGATAGAGAATGGTCAGTTTAAATCAACAATATATAGAAAACCCACATATTCAAATAGACTTCTACATTTTAACAGCTGGTACCCCCACCACTAAAAAAAAGTCTCTGGTTAAGGGGCAGGGGGTACAGTTAGCCAGAATGGTATCAGACTCAGATCAGTTTTTGAAGCAAATAGATAATTTGAAAGATATGTTATCCAGGAGAGGCTACGTAAAATGTTTGTATTTGAAATATTGCAGGAGGTTATAAAAAAAGAAATAATGGCCATTGTGTTCCTCTTTTAGGGACAGGTTATTTTTCATAAACTAGCAATAACCAGGCTGAGAGGTCAGAATTAAAAAAAAAGCTGCAGTTCTCACTTACAATAAACAGTTCTTTGACATTAGAGATATTATTAATCATAACTGGAGTGTGTTTGGGACAGACCAAGATTTTTTTAATCTGGTAGGGACAACTCCAAAAATTGTATATAAGAAGGATGTTAGCTTTAAAACTATGCTGGAAAGGATTAGACCCACAAGACAAAAAGGTGGGATGACAAAATGTGGATATTGTTTAAAATGCAAATATATAATAGAAATTAAGTAGATTTACACTCCTAATTATGGTAAACATGTTTTACACTAGAAATACAATTGCAGTAGAAAAGCTTTGGTATAACTAGCCCTATGTACAAGCTGTTCAAGTTTCTACATAGGGAAAACTATTAATACTTTTAGAAGTCAGATACACCAGCATTATTATGATATCATGAAAAAAGAAACTAAGAATGCTTTAGCAGCACATAGTGCACTACATGAAGGACATAGTTTTAAATTTATCATCATTGATTAGGTGTCTTTAGGGGAAAGAGGGGGACCACTCAATGATTATTTAGAATTGAAAGAATTGAGATGGCAGCTTTGGGCTAATGCTACTAATTACCCAGGACTTAACAGTGCCATCTCGATCAGCTCTATTTTAAGACTAAAAGCAGATTTTTTTATATAATAATTAAATATTTTACAAATTAAAAAACATATTTTTATAGTATTTTGTATATTATACAGATAGTAAGCAGAGTGTTTTAGTATTTAATATGTATTAGTTAGATGTAAAAGTTGCACAGACATATGTTTTTATAATTGGTTTTAGAACGTATATACACCTTTAAGAAGGGAGAGTTTTTAAACATGATTTATTATTGTGAAGAGTGTATACATATGGATGTGCTGGGGTATAATACTCATTCTGAAGAAGTTTCTATTAAAAATGAAAGTGCTCAATAAACATACTTCGAAGTGGATCTTTGACTTGATTCCCTCGTTTTTTATTTTATATCAGTTTGTGTGGTTTTTCATCAAGTCTTAAAATCTGTATTATAATATGGACTTGCTCAGCCACTGAAACTGTATTGATTTACTCTTGTAATTCTTAGCATGTTTATGCAGCTGAGACGGGATGGTGTTCTAGTAGGTGCTGTAAACTCTAACTGGAGACGGGGGGGGGGGGGTGTCAGCAATTCATTACAATTTTGAAAATGCAGACTCCAGAGATGTGAATAACATCATTGCACATTCACATCTATAAAGGTGAGATTAAGGGAAGGCAAATAAATCATGGTAGCAGGGTGATGTTACACTGGGACATCGCAATCTCCTCTCTGGCCCTGAAATATCAGATCAGGAATAGGGTAAACAGTCGACTTTGAAAACTATTCCTATCACTTTCTTTTAGTAGTCAGTCATAGTTAAAGCTTTAACAAAACATGATTATTCTGCTATATTTTATATCATGCTGTCATTTCTGGGTTTTATTTAGCTTTTTAAACTTGTGTTTATGACTAACTGTATCCATAATTCTACTGGACATGGGAACAGTGAGAAACACAAGTATAAAAAGCTGAAAAAAAAAACAGAAATGACAGCCTGATATAAAATATAGCAAAATAATCATGCGTTTCTGACTGGCTGTATCCATAATTCTGTTGGACATGGGAACAGTCATGCTATTATGTATGCTAATTTCATGCTAAATGGCTGTCCAGACTTTTAGCCATTTGTACCTACTTTGCAAGAATCTTTGCCAGGCTTTCTGATGTCTACAGGTCGAGAGTATGCTGAACAAGTTGGGGAAAACTTCTGAGCCAAGGTTTCATCCATAATATTTGGCTTTTCAGAATCCCAGCCCAGCACTTGGTGTATGCATATTGTCGTACACAATGATAACATTGATTTGAACATTCCAAATTTTACATAAATTCATAAATTCATATGAGTTAAAGGGAAAAGCAATCGATCTACATGAGTAATTACATGTACCTAATTTAATTTGTCATTTTTATATCTACAATACTAAACATATTCCTTAATATCAAACTAGCAAACATCAAGCATTATTGTTTATTTATTTCTTTATTTATTTACTTACTTCCATTTGTTGAAATGTACATGGGAAAGTCCAAACAGGCAAAACTCATATTTTCAGCACAACACATTAGTACAAATAATGAAAGTCAGATAAGAGTGTGATGGTGTGAGGAATTGCCATCTATGCCAAGGGAAGTAGGGCAGTAGATATGTAACATATGCTAGCATAACTACATGGAGTTTTGTAAAGAATTATATGCCATTTGTATATTAAACTGATTTGTACAGATGCTTGTGCTGGAAATGTAGTTGTAAAGCTGCTTGTGTTAAAAATGTACCAATAGTGGTCCCTTCTGGACAGAAAAGAAATATACCTGTATGTCAGACTGTATTGTAACTGTTGAAATTAATATATTATAACAGAGGATACTGGGAGAAAATATGTTAATCTCAGTCCAGCTAAATTTGATAAATAGTCTGAAATTAAATTACCTGTTTAAAGCCATAAACATTATTTCTTACAGTTCTGATTGCAGCCACAGACCAAATGTCTGTGAAAACCAGGACTAGGAATCCTACTGTATTGTCCTTAGGGGTGAACTAATTGCTACCCTAGAAGGGTAGAAGTTTTGAAATGGTTTTATAGCTTCCAGATGCTATAACACATCTCAGCAAAGCTCTATCTATGTGTATGCTAATACACACGTGCTAAATTCTGGTTCATTTTCTAGCAAAGGGAGTAGTGCAGGAACCAGAGTCAGATGACCAGATGCATGTGATTTCATTCTGCAATCTAGCACTGAAATGATGTTGTAATACTAGATGAGACAGAAGTCTCAGAGCAGTTTGTTTATGAAACCTGACAAAGAAGTAAGACCACTCACCCACTTCATCTTGCATTGCTTTAGTAAGTAGCCATGGAATAGTAATTCTTTAAATCAGTCAGGAAAATAGTTAAGTAGTGTTTTTTTTTCTTTATTTGTGTGAATCTATCCATCTGTGTTATTTTAATATTTCCTGTGCTAAAACTCTGGTGTTTATTGTAAATAGATATGCAGTATCTTCATTTTTTTTACTTATTATTAAATATATTCAAACTTTTCATTGTGGATGGTCTTTTAGAAAATATTTTAACCTTTAATGACACTTATATAAATTATTTGCATCTCTCTCTCTCTCTCTCTCTCTCTCTATATATATATATATATATACATATACATATACATATATAAATATATGGGTCCCCTTCAGATAGTCAAACTTTTAAAAGCTCAAATTTCATATGGCCGAGACCATATGATCGAACTTTTAAAAGTTTGAACAGCCACTGAAACTGTATTGATTTACTCTTGTAATTCTTAGCATGTTTATGCTGTTGAGAAGGGATGGTGTTCTAGTAGGTGCTGTAAACTAACTGGAGACAAGGAGGGGGGGGGTGTCAGCAATTCATTACAATTTTGACAATGCAGACTCCAGAGATGTGAATAACATCATTGCACATTCACATCTATAAAGGTGAGATTAAGGGAAGGCAAAGAAATCATGGTAGCCGGGTGATGTTACACTGGGACATCGCGATCTCCTCTCTGGCCCTGAAATATCAGATCAGGAATAGGGTAAACAGTCGACTTTGAAAACTATTCCTATCACTTTCTTTTAGTAGTCAGTCATAGCTAAAGCTTTAACAAAACATGAACATTCTGCTATATTTTATATCATGCTGTCATTTCTGGGTTTTATTTAGCTTTTTAAACTTGTGTTTATGACTGACTGTATCCATAATTCTACTGGACATGGGAACAGTCAGAAACACAAGTATAAAAAGCTGAAAAAAAAACCCAGAAATGACAGTCTGATATAAAATATAGCAGAATAATCATGTGTTTCTGACTGGCTGTATCCATAATTCTGTTGGACATGGGAAAAGTCATGCTATTATGTATGCTAATTTCATGCTAAATGGCTGTCCAGACGTTTAGCCATTTGTATCTACTTTGCAAGAATCTTAGCCAGGCTTTCTGATGTCTACAGGTCGAGAGTATGCTGAACATGTTGGGGAAAACTTCTGAGCCAAGGTTTCATCCATAATATTTGGCTTTTCAGAATCCCAGCCCAGCACTTGTTGTATGCATATTGTCATACACAATGATAACATTGATTTGAACATTCCAAATTTTACATAAATTCATAAATTCATATGAGCCAAAGGGAAAAGCAATCAATCTACATGAGTAATTACATGTACTTAATTTAATTTGTCATTTCTATATCTACAATACTAAACATATTCTTTAATATCAAACTAGCAAACATCAAGCATTATTATTTATTTATTTCTTTATTTATTTACTCACTTCCATTTGTTGAAATGTACATGGGAAAGTCCAAACAGGCAAAATTCATATTTTCAGCACAACACATTAATACAAAGAATGAAAGTCAGATAAGAGTGTGATGATGTGAGATATTGCCAGCTATGCCAAGGGAAGTAGGGCAGTAGATATGTAACATATGCTAGCATAACTAGATGGAGTTTTGTAAAGAATTATATGCCATTTATATATTAAACTGATTTGTACAGATGCTTGTGCTGGAAATGTAGTTGTAAAGCTGCTTGTGTTAAAAATGTACCAATAGTGGTCCCTTCTGGACAGAAAAGAAATATACCTGTATGTCAGACTGTATTGTAACTGTCGAAATGAATATATTATAACAGAGGATACTGGGAGAAAAGATGTTAATCTCAGTCCAGCTAAATTTGATAAATAGTCTGAAATTAAATTACCTGTTTAAAGCCATAAACATTGTTTCTTACAGTTCTGATTGCAGCCACAGACCAAATGTCTGTGAAAACCAGGACTAGGAATCCTACTGTATTGTCCTTAGGGGTGAACTAATTGCTGCCCTGGAAGGGTAGAAGTTTTGAAATGGTTTTATAGCTTCCAGATGCTATAACACATCTCAGCAAAGCTCTGTCTATGTGTATGCCAATACACACGTGTTAAATTCTGGTTCATTTTCTAGCAAAGAGAGTAGTGCAGGAACCAGAGTCAGATGACCAGATGTATGTGATTTCATTCTGTAATCTAGCACTGAAATGATGTTGTAATACTAGATGAGACAGAAGTCTCAGAGCAGTCTGTTTATGAAACCTGACAAAGAAGTAAGACCACTCACCCACTTCATCTTGCCTTGCTTTAGTAAGTAGCCAGGGAATAGTAATTCTTTAAATCAGTCAGGAAAATAGTTAAGTAGTGTTTTTTTTTTCTTTATCTGTGTGAATCTATCCATCTGTGTTATTTTAATATTTCCTGTGCTAAAACTCTGGTGTTTATTGTAAATAGATATGCAGTATCTTCATTTTTTTATTTATTATTAAATATATTCAAACTTTTCATTGTGGATGGTCTTCTAGAAAATATTTTAACCTTTGAGGACACTTATATAAATTATTTACACACATATATATATATATATATATATATATATATATATATATATATATATATATATATATATATATATATATATATATATATATATATATATATATATATATATATATATATATATATACATATATATATATATATATATATATATATATATATATATATATATATATATATATATATAAATATATGGGTCCCCTTCAGATGGTCGAACTTTTAAAAGCTGAAATTTCATATGGCCGAGACCATATGATCGAACTTTTAAAAGTTCGAACTGTCTGCATGGAGATCTCCATACAGCGTGGAACGGGAAGATTTCCCTTTTCTGCAATGTAGTGCAATCTCAAAGTTAGTATATTTAAATAGTGGGGGTGTGGGAATGCAAACGGGCTTGCCCCCCCCTGCTAGAAATGTTTAGTTATTTTTTTTTTTTTACCATGTTCGAACTTTTGAATGTTCTATCTTATGGTCTCGGCCATATGAAATTCAAACATTTAAAAGTTCAATCATGTGGAGTAGACCCATATATATATATATATATATATATATATATATATATATATATATATATATTATATTATTGCTGTAAGTCTTGAAGGCTTCAGTTTGTTCAGAGCTGATAGGAGTCTAGCTCTGTGTGGAAAAACTAAGGGAGGAGGAGTGTGCATTTTTGTGAATGATAGCTGGTGCAGAAACTGTAAGATTGTGAATGAAAATTGGTCTGTAAATGTAGAATTTCTGATACTGAAATGCAGATCTTTTTATGTGCCCAGATAACTAAATGGTGTGTATGTAGCTGCTGTTTATATGCAACCAAGTGCTAACATCACTGAAGCACTGAATATACGCATAACACTGTATGTGAGCTGCAATGCAATAATTCTGACTGTGCATTTATTATAGCTGATGACTTCAATAAAGCAGATCTCAGGGATGCGCTACCCAATTACTACCACAAGGGGAGCAAATAGTCTGGACAAGGCTTACACTAACATAAAAGGGACATACAGAGTTGTACAATAACCAAACATGGGTGGCACTGATCACATCTCCATAAAGCAAATACCAGCTTACAAACATCTCTTAATCAGAGATAAGCCCACTGTGAATCAAAGTAGGGTCTGGCATGAAGGAGCCATGGAAAGTCTCAGGGACTGCTTTGATACCACAAACTGGGATGTCTTCAGGGAAGCAGCCATGGTGAACAATCTGGTGAACATAGATGAATATACTGATACAACTAATGTTATTATATTCAAATGCATGGAGGATGTAACAAACATCAAAAATATTAAAGTAAGAGCCAACCAAAAGCCATGGCCAAACAGTAAGGTGTACGATTTGCTGAGGGCAAGAAATACTGCTTTCAGGGCAAAGGATAAGAAGGATCTAAGTGTGGTAAGAGCTAATCTAAAAAAGGGTGTCAAGGAGGCCAAGAGGGAGTATGGAAAGAGGATACAAGGATGCTTCGAGGATATGAAAGACTCAAGAAGCCTGTGGCATGGTATTCAACAACTAACTGACTACAGCACCAAGTCAGCTCAGTGCAATGATAACACTGAATTTCTGGACAATCTAAACACATTTTATGGCAGGTTTGAAGAGAAAAACAACCAGGAGGCTGTGAAGCTTCTCAATGACCAAAAGCACTCAACTTTGGTGCTGTGGAAGTAAGGAACCAACTGAGGAAAGTGAACCCCAGGAAGGTGTCTGGCCCTGATAATGTTCTGGGGAAAGTATTGAAAGGTTGTGCAGACCAACTCAGCATAGTCCTGATGGACATCTTCAATACCTTGCTTGTTCAGGAAAAAGTGCCAACATGCTTCAAAGTTACCAACATAATCCCTCTGCCCAAAAAAGTCAACCCCACCTGCCTAAATGATTACATGCCAGTTACCCTTACATCAAATGTAATGAACTGCTTCAAAAGACTGGTTAAAAGGCATTTGACTACAGTACTACCCAACTCCTTTGACCTGCTGCAGTTTGCCTACTGGGCAAACAAATCCTTTGCTGATGCCATTTTGGTGGCACTTCACCTCACATTGGAGCATTTTGAAGAGATCAGCAACTATGCCAGGCTGTTGTTCATAGATTTCAGCTTGGTATTCAATACGGTGATTCCAATGCAACTTATATAAAAGCTAATCAACCATGGCATAAATAAAGGGCAGTGCAACCGGATCCTTGATTTCCTGACTGGAAGATCACAAAGGACCAGTGCTGGTAACAATACTTCAAGGAGTATTCCAATCAACACCGGAGTACCCCATGGTTGTGTGCTGAGTCATCTACTGCTTACAGACCTTACACATGAATGCTCTGTGAAAGCTAGCAATAATCACATCATCAAATTCGCAGATGACACCACAGTGGTGGGACTCATAAGTGGTGATGAAGTCAACTCCCTGATTTAATGGTGCAATAACAGCAATTTGGATCTGAACATCAATAAAACAGAAGAAATTATTATTGACTTCAGAAAGACCTCTGCCATGCACCTGCCCCTCAAGATCAGTGGAGAAGAGGTGGAGAGAGTCCAGACTACAAAGTTCCTGGGGGTGCATTTATTAGAGGATCTTTCTTGGAGTACAAACACAGGCCATCTAATTAAAAATTCCTACCGTAGACTACACTTCCTAAGAAGGCTGAGAAAAGAAAAGCTCTCTATGAATGCTCTAAATACCTCCCGCAGAGATGCCATCGAGGGCATTATCACCAGCAACTGCACTGTATGGTTTGATAACAGCACAATGGCTGAAAGGAAGAAGCTGCAACGAATAATAAGAACAGCAGAAAAGATTGTGGGCACTAGTCTTCCTACCTTACAGGAACACTTTGAAATACGATGTAAAAAGAGGTCCAGCAAAATACTGAGTGACACTTCTCATCCAGCGTATGGTTGGTTCACTAAACTTGTATCTGGTAGAAGGTTACAGAGTATCTGCTGCAGGATATCCAGATTCATGAGCTGTTTTATCCAACTGTAGTAAGACTCATTATTGCAGATGTAAATCTGGATGTATCAAAACTGTAATAGATTGTTGATTTTCTTTTTTTTTCATACAGCAATTCTATTTATTTATTGCATGATAAAATTAATATATTCTTATTCAAGTGCAATTCCAATCACTTCCTTATGTGCAATATCACCCAATCTCACCTCTGTGTATAGTGTACTTTTCTTTTCATATGTTAATCATCTGGTACTCAAGGTTGTCCAGTGTATATAAATAGTGTACAAGCATGTGTGTCAGCTACCTAGATACTTACTTTTGTACTATAGTTATTGTTTATTCTTTAATATCTATCATGTCTGTCTTTTTGTGTTTGTTTTCTCCTGTAAAAGAGCTGACACTCAACATTTCATTTAGGTAGCACTTGTGTTTCCTAAATGGCAATAAAGTTTCTTTGAATCTTTGAATTTATTTGGTGACACTGTGGCTGTTCCTGAAAGCCTTGCTGCATTGGTCAGCTATCACTGAAGCCCTGGGTGAGGTCATTAAGTTTTGAGGGGGCTGAGACTGTGCAGATGAGGGCTGTATCATTTGCATATTGTATTATGGTTGCATGCTTGGATGCTATGTGAAGTTTACTTATACAAATATTGAATAAGCGGAGGCAAGTATTGAACCTTGTGGGGCTTTAATGGAAGCTGAGAAGAAAGATAAAAAATCTTGTAGACATTTTACTGCCTGTTGTTTATTTGTGAGATAGTTATTGAATCATGATAGGACTGGCTGGGTGAGGTTGAGGAATGAAAGTTCTTTGAGCAGATTTTGGTGAGAACCGATGTTGAGTGCTTTTGATAGGTCAAGGAAAATGATGACACCAAGTGTCCAAAATTGCTCATGTGGTTTATGGTGTTTCTGAAATCGAGAAAGTCGGTTGTGGTACTATGTTTGGGATGAAAAAACCATGTTGGGTGTTGGGAAGGAGCTTTTATTGATTAGGTATTCTAAGAGCTTTGAAATGATGCATTTTCCAGGACTTTTGATAAAGGTCTTAAGATAGCTGTAGGGTAAATTCTGTGGATGTACCCCCTTTTATGTAGGGGTACAATAAAAGGATTTTGCAGAGGGCTGGATTACATTCACATGGATACCACATCTCAGCTTACCTACCTGTACACCATTTACTCCGTTCATGTTCCCTGTTATTGCATAATCTCTTTAAGCCTGACAAATAAATGCAAAACCAAAAAACAGAAGGAAAAGGGCAAGAGAAAATTTCTTAAAGAAAGCTATATAAACCAGTGTACCCAGAGAAAAAAAAAAAACACAACCCATAAGGAAAGATCAGTGATCAGGAGCAAAAGGAGGGACACATGGATTATTTTAAAGATGCAAATAAGGAGGAACAATTGTGCATTTTGTTTGTAAATGTAATCAAAATAAGCCAGGATGTGAGGTCCTTGAAACAAACAACAGAACAACAGCAAACAGAGGTGAAAAGGCTACAAAGAAAAGACACAAGATCTGGAGAAAGATGATGCAGCAATTAAAGCTGAGGTGCAGAAACACATTCACAGAATATAAGCGCTAAAAGACATAATAAAAAGACAAGGGGAAAGGATGGATGATTTTAAAAATCTCTCAAGAAGGAGTAATATCAGAATAATTGTGCCAGTGAACTGGTGCTATTTGTAATGCAGATGTTACAGGAGAGATTTTTGATTCCAGGAAATCAAGAGACACTAATAGAGAGGATACAGAGAAAGGGATGGCAGCAAGCAGCATCAGAAAGCAGACCCAGGCATGTTTTGGCATGTTTCCATTCCTTTGCTGTAAAAAAATGAAATAAACAGTCAAGCAAAAAAAGGCATAAAGTTATCCATTTTGCAGGGCTGCTCATAAATCTGGCCAAGAATTACTCATAAACACTGTATAGAGATGGAAGGTTATGCTGGCTGTATTAAATGAACTATGAATGAATGGAACAGCTGCATAGCTGAAATACCCTGTAATTCTTTAAGTACAGCAGGAAGGGGAATGAGTCAGACTCAGGCTACACAAAATAGTGAATGTTCAAAGGGATCATACACAGCTAAACAACACTGGCAGCAAAAATCTGAATTACCTGCAAGACACGGACAGGGAAAGCAACCTTAAACATAAGAGAAGTGACACAGAGACACTGGGAGGACATGCAATGACAGATGCTGAAACCCTTGCTGAGAAGAAGATGAGAGCAGGAAGTGCAGAGGGGCTACATGCCAGTAAAATAGATGAGCAGGAAATAACGTACAAAGGCAATAACAAGGATATGAGAAAAGAGACAAGATGGTGGCAGGGGTGTAGCCAGATAATTTAATTTCATAGGTTCATAGGTGTGTACTAGGCTAATGACCCTGGAGCCTTTACAAGCCTAGCCCATAGGATTACCCTGGCATCATGCCACCCGACTTTAGTTCCCAGTGCCTCTGTCGAGTAAAGGCACTGGAGTGATCCCTGGGGTGAATTTTCTATTTCTCATCCACTCATCAAGATTCCTCTTGAAGAGGGCCAGTGAGGTGCTCTGCTTGACATGTATCGGAAGTCTATTCAATAGCATGGGCGGTCCCTGGGTTATGAACCTGTTCCTCCAGCATGTTCTGTTGATTGTGGTAATGAGGTTGATGTCTGTAGAGCATGTGGTCTGGAGGGATTGGGATTTCTTTAGATGTAGCATTTCTAACAAAGCAGGGTCAGACATGGCTTTGTAAGTCAAACAGAGATCACCTCTAAGTAGGCGATATGAAACAGAATAATTGGAGTGTTTTGAGTCTGTCCATATAGGACAAATGTTTAAGGCCTAGGATCCTCTTTTTGAGATACTTTTGTGGCCTCTGTAGTACTCAGTTGCTGTTATTGCTGTCCCTCAAACCACCTGGCAGTTAAAAAATTGACACATTTCCTGCCTCCAAAGCACTTAAATGTTTGCATCCTTTCCCTCTAAAACAATTAAATATTTATCAAGTAACAAAAAATAAGTGGTATTAGCAAACAGTGCCTCCAGAAAGCAGTCAAATAGCAAAATGTGGGCCACGAAAGCCCTCACCTGGTGTCTGATTTGTTTTATTAAAGTATTTTATGTTACATACAGCCGTGGTCTGCTGCCTCCTGTACCTATTTTTGCCAATTAAATATATATGCTATCAATCTATGGAACTCTTATTGTAGGCCTTAATTTAGAGAGTTGTGGCCATAGTATGGCCTACAAAAGATAATGTTTCTCTAACTAATGTCTTGAAAATTGTACCCATAGAGTACAAAGAGTATGCCTAGCTGCACCCTTAGATGGTGGAGGGGAATCAAGTGAAAGAATTATATCAAAGGGACAGAACAACAAGAAGTCTTTCCCAAGGGAGATTTAGACACAAAAGCATACAGAGAAACAGTAGCAGAGACAGACAGGGGCAAACTCTAAGGAGATGAGAGGACAGAGTGTTCAATGTTTCAAGCAACTCAGAAGTGAACTGCTTGATAAATCAGGGATTAACCAAGCTGGATAGGAATACTTATGGATGACAAAGTCAAAAAGGTTGAGGCAAGAATATAGAGAAATTAACTTGATCACAGAAGGAGGGAAGCACTAAATAAGTGGAAGAAATGGACACTGTAGAGCAGGTGACTGTGGACTGGGCAAGAAAGATGTATTAAATGAAACAGATCCATATGTTGTGAAATATGCCTCATGGAAAATTAACATTACAAATTTATGAATAAGGACTAGAATCCTTCCTCAGGACAATGATGGGCAATGCAATCATAGGGGACATAGCGGCAAATTTGCAGAATCAATAACGGATTTTTCTTAACTACTTAATGAAGAACAATAAACTTCTTCCCACATCATATATACTGTACATAGTTAATTTCTGTGTAGTAGATGAAACTTTATATGTTCTTTCTGAACAAACTCTGATATTCAATTTCCTAGACCCCATGCCTAATATTCTTATAGTACACATATTTGTAAACTATTCCTGTTAATGATAAGACAGAATTGTTTGTCATATCTTGCCTGTACTGAAAGCTTATATTGTTACTGTCTGCTGTAAATCAAAATTATTACATTAGCTGTCATGAATAAAATAACGTATTCAGACGGTGCTTATAATTTATGGCATTATAGCAATATTTTATGTTTGCTAGAAACTGCTGGTTTGTTTTTCTACATCATTATTAGAGATATATTTAATTACTTAATCAGCACTCTGCTAATATTTTGCACACACTTCCCTATCCTGCATATAAAAGGAAGTTTGTCTAATGGTAGAATTAGCAGTGATTGTTTCAAATCATATGCAAACCATCTCCAGTAAAATCTGCTGATTCATAACTAGCCACCCTAACTGCACCATTGCCTACGTCTCTCTAAAGCCAAATGTCTACCAATACATTTGTGAGCCAACTTCCTAGTTGGCTCATTACTTCACAAAGCCCTCTGTCCAAAAACATCTTTCCCTTACAAACAAACTTTTCACCATATCTCCTACATATAACATCAGAAGCCTCTCATAATCTCAACACACACTACAAACTCCAAAAAACAAACCTCCACTGTACTGAGATCCCCAGCGTCCTCTCCATCTTAGCTTTTAGACAACAACCCAAAGAATACTTCTTCCCCCAAGCACAGCACAGATGCCCTCACTTAGGGCACATTATCTAAACTCTCCTCTCTCTCACCCATTCACCCCAGTTGTATCCATCCTTTTCTCATTTCTTCTCACCTATTCACCCCTTTGCTTCTTCTCTGTTGCACTCCTTAAGTTGAGTTTTGTCCTACTTCCCTCATCTCTTCCCATTCCTCAACATTCCTTTCCATGTTACCTCATTCCCATTGCTTTCTTTCTGCTTTCTTTCCTTACCTACATCTCTTTTTTCTCTCTCTCTTTGCACCTCTTACTGCTCCTATATGGTCTACACCTCTTTGAGTAATGTTTTATTCTCTATAATATGCAATGTTGTTATACTGTTGGTTGCCATTTCATTTGTGATGTCTACAACTTAACTGCCATATTCTTTCAAGCATGACAGAAGAATGTGTTATATGTATTGTCATTTTAATATGTTTTTGTTTTCTGTTATCTTATCTTATCCTGTTTTACAATATTCTTGTTCTGGCAACTATGTCAATTTGCATTTTCCTGCATTTTTAGATATGCTTTGATCATTCCTTAACTGAACTAATTCACAAACAAATCTATCTATCTATCTGTCTATCTATCTATCTATCTGTCTGTCTATCTATCTATCTATCTATCTATCTATCTATCTATGTGTGTAAGTAATTAAGTAAATAAATAAATAAATAAATTTCAAGAAAGGGAGTTTGTTTCCTGACTTAATTTATTGTACTTTAAATAACGATAAGCCTGCATCATCATATGATTATTCAACATAAGTTTTAAACAATGCAGCACTGGCTGTGTAATAGTCACCACAAGACTGATTGATTTTCTAATTAATCTTGTGCTAAACCATAATTTCAGTTGTTAGCTCTGAAACTGTTTTGTCCAGTTTAGATAACGTCATATCACTATTGAGCAAATGTACTCCCCAGGATTCATTAAAGCCCATATAGGCTCTGTGTAAAGCCTCCATGGAATGTATCTATGTACACAGCCATGGTTCCCTCTCAGCAGCACACCATACATTTTAATTATGGTCGCCTAAGGGAGGTCACAGCAACATGGATATTCAATCCATGTAAGACTAATGACACAGCCACACATCATTCACCTTGTTGGCCGGAAGGTGTAGAAGACATTTTATTTCTTTAAATTGGATTTATTTTTATTTTATTTTTATTTTTTTACGTTTATGTGCTTGTTTGCCCAGTGTGGAATGTTGTTTAGCTATACTTAGCTTTGTGCACCTATACATGAGACATCAGCTAGAAATCTGAAAATAGAAACCAGATGCATTCAGTTTTAATATGTTTTTATTTTCAAGTGCTTGTTTGTGTGATGCGCTGTGCTATTTAGCTATGCTTAGCACTGCACACCTATGCATTAGACATCTGCTAGACATCTAAAAATAGAAACCGGATGCATTCATTTTTAACTTTTTCTTTTAATCTTTATGTGCTTGTTTGTGTGATGTGCCACATTATTTAGCTATGCATAGAACGGCGTAATTAAGCATTAAACATCTGCTAGCCAGCTAAAAATAGAAACCAGATGCATTCAATTGTTGTAGTTCTGCAGTGCTTAGTAATGCACAAACCTGCGCAGCAAAGTTGTACTACTCTTACAGGCACCTTCACAGTATATCTGAAGATATAAAGTTCCCTTCACTGTCCTAGTGGCTAGATAGAATGAGTCATAACTTACAGTGCAGTAGGTGCCAGGTTTGAGTCCTGTTCAGTAATATTTTTCGGATGTAGTGCTGTGAAACTGTCAGGTGAGTGAAACATCAGTTAACTTTAAATTAAATAATTGTTACATTTAGAAAAGCTGCATGATGCTAAGTAGTGCTTAAACATGGTCAATGGTCTTTTCCAGTTTGTGTGTTGCCAAGCTTCACTTAAACATGGGTTGTGCAAGTTTGCATGATTAGTAATCCACAAGCACAAACACCAACCGATAAAAACAAAAACGTTGTTTCAGATATCAAAAAAGGCTGTCCTCCATGCACTTATACTGCTCAAGAACACCAGTACTGTTCCACTTCAAATAATTCCGCAAAACGTTCCAAAAAAAAACAAATATATTTAACTTATATAACATGTATAGACAGATTAAGCGCTTTCGTCTCCTACCAAGAGACTTCATCAGAATTTGTTTTTTTTTTTGTAGAACGTTTTGCGAAATTATTTGAAGTGGAACAGTACTGGTGGTCTTGAGCCGTATAAGTGCATGGAGGACAGCCTTTTTTTGGTGGTGGTAGTATCATGCTTTGGGGTTGCTTTTCTTCAGCTAGAACTGGGGCTTTAGTCAAGGTGCAGGGAATTATGAATACAGTCACTTTTGGCCCCAAACCTTCAGGAGTCTGCTAGAAAGCTGAAGAGGATTTTCACTTTTCAACATGACAATGACCCCAAGCATGCATCCAAATCAACAAAAGAATGGCTTCACCAGAAGAAAATTAAAGTTTTGGAATGGCCCATCCGGAGAACAGACCTAAATCCAATAGAAAATCTGTGGGGTGACCTGAAGAGGGCTGTGCACAAGAGATGCCCTCGCAATCTGACAGATTTGGCGTGCCTTTGCAAGGAAGAGTGGGCAAATATTGCCAAGTCAAGATGTGCCATGCTGATAGACTCCTACCCAAGAAGACTGAATGATGTAATTAAATCAAAAGGTGCTTCAACAAATTATTAGTTTAAGGGTGTGCACACTTATGCAACCAGCTTATTGTACGTTCTTTATTTTTTATATTTTTTTCCCCTAACAGATTTGTTTGTTTTTCAATTGAATTGTGCAGGCTATAAGTCACAATAAGAGTTGGAAAAGTTTTGAAATTATTTATTGTGATCTCATTTTTTATATCACAAACTGTGACTAGCTGCAGGCCCTTAATTGCCCTCCTCTTTATAAGCATAATTGATGTCTGCACCATCTAGAGTTGTACATGCAGAATCCCCAGGTGACATATATCAAAGGTAGTAGAGTGTGTCACAAGATATGAAAGCATAATGACACTGACTGTCCCCATTGTCCCTGACACACTGTTTTACACATATACACCTAGGGAGCCATGCATGTATACTGGCATACCTTGTTGACATCATATCTCTGCTGTGCTGCCTTGCCATCCTGTGCCACTGTATTGCCACCATGTGTCATAGCTGAGCCGCTCAGACTCCTGGGACAAAATGATACACATGTCTGTGACACACCTGTCATTCTGTAACACTACCACCAGTGTACCATCAGTCAACAAAGATACACATCATTTGATGTGTAGTCCTAACATATGCCAGCATACAGTACCTGTTGTGGCCCACAACTGCCATAGCATAACACTACCACACTACACAAACACGTGTAAAGTTATATAGTCACCCTGTGCATTAGACACATATATGTAGATCCCTGCATTGATGGCATGGATGGCAGGGATATGGCACATGTATCATCACATGCACAGGGTGTGGTGTGGGGTTGCCAGAGGCCTAGGCTGTGCCAAATGGTTGACAGCATGTGTGTGTCAGGAAGGGTTGCTGGTTAGATGAGTCATGGAGAGGTGCCACATGTGTCTGTAGGTGACCTGCATGTGACAGTGGTGTTGGAGTGTGTGCGTGTATACAGTCAAGTCCAGTGCTAGCCCTTCATGTGTGTATGGTGAACAGCTGTGGACTATACATGGTAGAGTAGACAGTTCACCGTCTCTGGCCATGAACATGGGAACTGGCTTCACCAGAAGTAGCACAGGCAGCACCATTGCCAAGGTCAGATGCAGTGCTAGTACCTGACAGTGACTACTGTCTGCTGGGCCTGTATCCCCCACAGGACTACCCAGGACCATGTGCCCATGGCCTGCTACATTGTGTTGTGGACATCACACCTCCTTCTGTAGTGCTGGAGGTACTGCCACTACAGGAGCATTGAGTGTTCATGGCCATGTGGACTCTCAGCAGATGGTGTTGCTGGCCTATGTCCATGTGTCCGATGCTCAACTCCAACCACATGTTCCGGCACAGACAACATGTTCTCAAAGACTGACACTGTCTCAGTCCACTGTCTGTCCAAGCATTCCAGGGCTAGGGTTGCCACCTTTTCAAATGGCCAAAGTGGGACATTTTCGGGACACACATCACATTTTACAGGCTGACACATACCCACGGTCAGTACAACAGATAGAACTTTACTTTTTTGCCTAAATAAAAGCTTATTCTTGTAGCAGTTTAGTTACTTATTCTGTTTCTTGTACATTTAGGTATTTTAGATACAGAAATAACTATTTTATGCAACTATTACATAAAATATGGGACATAATTATGTCCTACAATCTCAGGACATTTGCCATTTTTAATATATTTGGTCAGGACACAACTGCCCAAAGAGGGACTGTCCCTCGCAAAGTGGGACAGGTGGTAACCCTATCCAGGGCATGACCAATGTGGTGGAGGCAGGCAGGGATGTCAGACTTTGCTGCATCCATAGCCCTAAGCATCCATCTGGTGTTGCGTTCAGATCATGCCTGTGCCTCCACGACAGCCCGAAACATGCAGTGAGTGACTCATGATGTGACACCTGCAACAGGTGGTGGATGGGCAGTAGTCCTCCTTTGAGCAACCCTGTCAATTTGCCTGTGAGGGACCTCACCAGCTTTCTGGCTATGGCTAGTGTCTTCCCTCACTGATGCCATAGTTCTCACACTGTCCTGTAATATGTCACCACCCTCTGATTGTTCAGTATTTGTGGTCTCTGGTGACTGAATATGTGTCGACATACTGAATGTGTGCAGGGACAATGGGGGCAGAAGAGGGACGTCAACCTCTGGGACAGATTCAGCCACGGACAACCCCACCTGTGCCTCATTATGGCTGCCATCATCATCAGATTCTGATGAGACACTGACATCAGGTTGTGAGGAGGACAGACTCCAACCCCCCTGTTCACCTGTGAGAAGCAAGACAAAAGCAGTATATTACTACCTGCACTATTATGTATAGTAATCCACACAGTCTTATACAGATGAGGATCCACAACTGCATTGCATGTCCCACATTTTCTCATCTCTGATCCCATGCAGAACACACAAACTCACAACATACACAGACAACCCAGGCACTGTATAACATGCACACCACCTACATATGGGTAATATTGCCAGTACAATACACCTATGATGTATGCAATATGACAGTGTATGTGATAGAACTACACATAAAACCCAGTACACCTATCTTGCAAATGATATGCCAGTTGTAGTATCACTGCCATAGGTATGTACCATCTCTCTACTGTGTTTGAATGGGCATCTTCGATTAATTGCCTCGTGTATAGCAGACTGTGTAGTTGCTCATAACTATAAGTGCAAACATGTTAATGTACAAATACACACCTGTCATTTCCCTAGGCTATGCACTGTAGTTAACTGCTCTGAAATGGAACATACAACTATTCTACTTTGGCTAAGCACAACAGTTGTGCATAAGGAAAAATTGCAGCCCTTACCTTTCATAGGGTATATATGATCTGTAAAACAACAGTATAACACTTACCAGGTAGAGAACAACAGACTCTGGGCACACCTGAAGTACCAATGAAAGGGTGAGAGAGAGGTATTGTCAACAAAACCAAATGTTGCAATGTTACAAGGTAATATGTGTGTATATCCACATTTACAGTAGCTAATGTGATAATGGCTATATTAATGACATTCTGAGTATGTGTGCACAACTGTGGGTAAAAGCCAACCCCCCTATGCAGGTAGACCTGACACCCATGTACTGGTCTGTACAGCCTACCACAATGACTGCTAATGTATTATACTGGTGAACACAGTAAGCTTACCTGGACACTCCTCTGATGTGGACGCTGTGGCATCCACCTCCATGATGTATGGCGGGATGGCTGCCTGAGAGCTGTTGGTTGATCCTAGGTTCACGAGGAATTCCTCTGTGGCCAAGAGTAGTTGTTCTGTTGCAGGCCCTCCACTGCTGGCAGCATGATCTTTGGCAACAGCAGCTGCCCTTTGACATGCGGCATTGACTATATCTGTGGCCCGGTGCCAGACCTGCTCATAGGTCCTGTCCTGTTGGCCAATCTGATTAACAGCCCTCACAAGTTCGTCCCACAGTGCAGCCCACTGTTCATTATTGTGGGACCCCTTGGCAGCAGGATGTGATGGTTGAGTCTGAGGGCATCCAGTAGAACATTATTCTCTGCAGATGAAAATAGTGGATGTCTCTGGTTATACATCCTTCCTGCAAGACAACAAGACGGGAACACATTACAGGACCAGATATGTGGATGCTCACTATGTACAGACTCTACACACCCATAATGGCCTACACTATCCACTTCTCCCTCACATGTTATACCCCATAGTTTGGCAACACACTACATGTGTGGCTATCACTAAGATAGTAACAATACTGGGTAATATCCCTGTTTGCTGTGAGAGATTCTGCTGTATGTCTCTACACCCATCACTGCATTGTACTGTGGTCTGTACCCTATGGGCAAATCCCAAATAATATGTCATACGGCCACTATCAGACAAATAGCAGTGAGCTATTACAACAACTACATGAGGACAGTCCAGCAACACCAGTGTGCCACAATGACAGACAGCAATGCAAACCTGCTGTAGTAGATGTTCCCTGCAGGCATCATACCTCAAAACTATGCAGATGTTTGCAGAATGTCGCCATGTTTGCCTCATAGATGTGGTCCTTTTTGCACAAACCTGAGGATGTCTGTCAAATAGTTGTCCAATAATTGATGATTGCTGTCAGAAAATTAAAACAGAATCTAACTGTCACCTGTTAGACCTCTCAGAAAACACTTACTACAGTAATATCTGTTAGTCTATTCACATTCTTACTTTGTATGGCCTATATGTATGCACTCTCACTGAGTTTGGGCCTTTGTTCCCTCATTAATTATGGCTTTGTCCTGATTTCTTACTGTAGGAGGTTGACAGGTATGTTAGGCATAGCTCTCAACCAGACAGGGACGAATGTCCACAAAACAGGGACTTAACCATAGTACATCAGGGACATTCACTTTTACAATGTTAGTACTATTTATGTGTGACATTGACAGATGGAGAGGATGTGAATTACAGTTCATCTTTTGATGTTATAGGAGTGTACACCATTACTTAGTGTCACTATGTCTTACGTGTAATCCACTATCTTTACTACAACAGCCGACCATTGTAGGAGGGATTAACAGGGAGAGAGCAGAGATGCAATTCAAAGCAGGGACAGTTGAGAGGCATGCCTGTAGGTGTTGGACAGCAGAGTATCACTGACATGTCAGTATCATAGATCTAATACAAGCCTACTGTTGTAATCCCTATTCTCCATACCTCCATCCTCCAATCTGCATCCCATTTTATGGGGAAATCTAGTGCATACCTGGTAGAGTGATGCATTTCTTTTTTGAAGCATTCCTCTGCAAATGCTTTGCACATACACTGTCTTTGTGATTAAAACCACATACAGACCTGTTCCCCATAAGCAGCTGTTTGCCTTTTGTAGGTAATGCTCATTAACAGGCAATTGTCTCTGCACCAATCTGTGGCTCAGAATTACTAATTGCATCCAAAACAGATGAACTGTACTATCATTAGCCAATGATATGGCACCACAGTGAAATGTATAAGGTCTTCATGTAAGCTTTGACCCCTTTCTTAATGTTTGATATGTAAAGCCACGGAATGCATCATCATGGACCTGATAAACAAGGCTATAAAGAATCTCCAAACTCTGGATCCCACACAGTTTGGTTTTGTGAAGGGTAGATCATGCCTGCTCAACTTGGTCAACTTCTTTGAGTCAGTCACCAGAGCTGTGGATTTAGGCAAGGTGGTTAATACAGCCTACCTTCATCTGGCCAAGGCCTTTGATACCATACCCCACTCAGGAATCATAGAAAAACTCAATAAGTTAGGCATCAACCCCTACATCACTAGGTAGGTTGCAAACTGGCTCACAGGTAGAACCCACATTGTGAAAGTAGCTGACTCAAAGTCAGACTGCTTACCAATCACGAGTCCCACTGGGTTCAGTTCTGGGTCCTCTCCTGTCTGGTATCTATTTCTCTGAAGTCCAGGCCAACACGAAGGGACTCTGGCTGACAAAGTTTGCAGAGGATTGCAAGTTGGGAGCTATTATTAACTCCCTGAGTGATGCTGACATCCTACAGAAAGGCCTCACTGAGGCCAATGACTGGTGTCAGAACCATGGCCTTAAGCTCAATGCAAAAAATGTGTCATCATCTCCTTTGGAAAAAACCCGGTTCCCATGAATTACCACATTGATGATAGTCCACTGAACACAGAAGGTGTTATAAGAGATCTGGGAACACAGTTTGACAGCAACCTCTCTTTTGCCCACCACATTGCCACTGTAGTCAGAAAGTCCTTATATGTGGCACATCTCATTATTAAGGGCTTTTTATCCAGAAAGAGGACATTGTCTTCCTCTACTCTTCCCTCATTAGGCCAGTCATTGAGTACAATGCCCCATTTGGCATGTACCTCACTAAACACCTGCAACAACTGGAGAAGCCACAAAAGTACCTCACAAAGAGGATCCTAGGCCTTAAACATTTGTCCTATATGGACAGACTAAAAAAACTCCAACTATTCCCTGTCTCATATCACCTACTTAGAGGTGATCTCTGCTTGACTTACAAAGCCATGTCAGACCCAGCTCTGTTAGAAATTCTACATCTAAAGAAATCCCAATCCCTCTGCACCACATGCTCCAGAGACCTCAACCTCATTACCACAATCAACAGAACATGCTGTAGGGACAGGTTCATAACCCAGAGACTGCCCATGCTATGGAATAGACTTCCCATACATGTCAAACAGAGCACCTCACTGGCCCTCTTCAAGAGAAATCTTGATGAGTGGATGGAAAACAGAAAATTCACACCAGGGATCAATCCAGTGGCTTTACTCGACAAAGGCACTGGGAACCTAGGTCAGGTGGCACAATGCCAGGGTAATCCTATGGGCTAGGCTTGTAAAGGCTGCAGGGCCATTAACCTAGTACACACCTATGAACCTATGAACCTATGAGATGGACATTACTAAGGTGTGGAGACTACAGTATCACAGAGGGTAAGTACAAATACTGTTCACTGTAGAGATGTATGCAATATTTTCACAGTTTTGCCTCATATGATTGCGCAGTATCCCATGACCGTGTGATCATCTGGCAGGTCACTGGCCAACATTGTGGGTTGAGGTCAGAAGGAAGAGAGAGACATATGAGTGTCACACTTCATAACTGTCAGAATATGCATGGTAATGTAGTAGCTGCTATTCTATCCACTTACAATGTTTGTAGGGGCAAACTGTGAACCATGTACCTATTTCTGGGCCTTTGCCCCCTTTCTGTATGGTTGTGCCTGGATCCCTTGTTATAGGGAGTTGGGAGGTCTGTTTGGTCTGTAGCAGCTACCTTAACATACAGCCGTGTCTGCTCCAGGCTGCTGCTGCGGCCTAGGACACATAGTGGGCAGTGTGAACATTTTGGAGGCCAGAAAGCTGTATGTGTAACTGTGGCAGCTGTGGGAGCCCTGTCAATACAGCAGAGCCAGGGTAAGGGACCCCATTACAGTCCAATTGAGGCATGTGCTTAAGGTGCATCTGTTATACAACAGTGCCAATAGCAGAGTAGTAGGTGACATATACTTAGGCTATATGAATATGTGCAGTGTGTCCTTAACTGCAAGCCTTTCACTTGCAAAACTGGGTGGCAGATAATTCAGTAGCAGTAACCTATGGGGATTAAAATTGCATGACTCAGTCATTACTTGCTGTGTTCACAACAATGTAATTGAAGTGCAACACACTGGATTTGAACCCAGGACTGTATGTGGCAACATATTCTGTATACAAGGCATTTAACAGACTGAAGTACTGAGTCAGTGGTGAAGCAGGTGTATTTGCCAGATATATGTGCAGACATACAGGCTGTGACACACATTGTCTGCATCCATCAGTACGGGCAAGGCTTTCAGAGGGAGTTGTGCTGCAGCAGGGTCCCATTTGAACATATATACTGTGCCACTGATGCCTTAGCAGCTGTGTTTAAAGATGTTGCAGGTTAAAGGGAACATTTACCTGCTATCCCAGGCCTCACATACTACCATTATTATTTATTTGGCTGTCTATTGGTGTATTTTTCCATCAGAGTCCCAGGTACACTCCCATTTTCCACATTAGGTTTGATTTCAGTCTGTTAGTGGCAATCAGTAGGCATTGCTGGAAGCACCTTTTGTAATTTAGATCTGTGTGGCCTAGTGGTTTAGTGCTGTAGGCTGTAGTTAACAGGCACCTGGGTTCAAAACTTGGCAGCAGTGATTATTTTCTACATGTGCCTAACACTGTGAGAAACACATAAGATCATTAAGGTACACTAAAGCTCATTTAGGCAGGTTTGTGTGGTGCTGTGTGTTGTGCAACACCACAGCTATGTGCTTAGCTCCACACAAACCCATGCTAAAAAATTAAAAAGAAAAGAAAATGAGGGTGATAGGACAGGGGTGAAATGGGGGCAAACGGGGAAAAACACAGTGAAAGGCAGGTACAGATATGCAGGAAAGAATCATAGCTTTCAATTTCTTGTATAGCAACAGCTGTGCATTTTGGCAGATTTTATGGATGAATTTGGACTCTCAATCCCCAGTGAAAGAGGTGAGGACAACATAAATGTGTTGACAAGCCAATCGGACCAAATTACTTGTATCCAGTAGAGACGTGTGTGAAATGGAGAGCTATGTATGGGGCGATTTTTTTTGTGGGACAGATGAAATTTTTTTTCCATAATAAGGAGAGAGTGAACTGTTGGGGAAAGGATATAGGTACGTGTGGGGAGGTACGTTGAGTAGGACAGGATGCAATTGCAGACAGACAAGACAGCAGACAGGAGCAGTGTGTGACACATGAGCAGGGTAAACACCTTGGATGGGGAGGGTGTTGTGGAATCGAAAGTGCATGTGCCTCCAGATGGCAGCAACATGACTGACATCTCCACCCATGGGCAGTCGATACTGCTCCTTCGCTGCCCTGAGGTATACATAATAATAGCAATGATACATCTGTGACAGAGGGATTACACAACAGTAATTACATTCCATGACAGGATGACACTTGACAGACATGTATGTGTACAGTAGAGAAAGTAAACAATTATCATGTCTTGCATAGTAGGCATGGGAATAGAACCCAATAGCAGTGACTGCAGAGGACATCGGTATCAAATGTATTAATTGACTGCAGCAACCTTTAACAGACACTCCAGGCATGTAGCCATATCAAAGTTTAAACATTTTATTTCTTTTATTTTATTATATTATTATACTTATTTCCTTTATTTTATGCTGCATTTTCACATTCCTGGTAATGATTGTAACAGCCTGTGATATCTAAACACACAATAACTTACTCATAATATGGGATACCTCACCCATTTATCTGTAATTCCTGTGGAGAGAATATCTGTAAACATTACGTGACTGATACTGTAATATTTAGCTCTATATAACACTAGATTCAAACCCTGGTCTGTGTGTGGCAAAAGTGTACTTCATACAGAGCATTTAGCATGAGCTCCTGAGACACTGCTGAATGCTAACTGATATTTGCCTAGAGCTCACCTGGCACCAAAATATGACTTGGTAATAATGGTACAATTTTATACTTGACTGCAGTGGAGGGTGAACACACATGCATGACATTCATGCATGACAGAGATACTAGGTGAACTATACATTACTACACAGAATGCAGGTGTACACAGTACATTTTTAGGGGTCAATATTATAACTTCAAAATTGTAAAACTTTGAATCTTATAACATTGAACCCACTACATCAAAGGATAAAAATAGCAAAGCCCCGGAACATCAAAATCTTACCTAGGGCAAGATTTCGGTGGGCTGTTCCATGGCTTCACTATTTCCTCCACTGTGGTGCAATAGTTACGGACCTTAGGGTTAGGGTGAGGGTTTAGGAAGGTGGATAGTTAGTAATGTATGTATGATTTAGTGTAGGGTTGGGTTTTGTTAACTGTATGCGTGTGGTTTATTTATTTTGGTGTGCTTGTGTTGTGTGTATGTTTCTCAGAACAGCAATTTTTTTCCCTGGGAAAAAATTCACTATTCTGAGTGCTCGATGTTATCATAATTCGAAATTCCAAGTTTGAACTTATGGTGTTCGATATTTTGGAATTTCGAATATGTGATATAGACTCCATTGTTAGTGTGTTGAAATATCTGTGAAGTCAACAAACAATATCCGATTATGGGTTATTATTTGCATCTAGAAATAGTACACTGTTATACCTGACTGCAACACCATACCTCACAGCCTGAATGCTTGTAGCTCACATGCAGTGGTGAAAACAAGACAATCCTGCTGTACATGATTTACCTTGGTGTTATTGCTATTGGTCCATGTGTCGGTGCTGACCAGTTGTCATAATTAATTTCTTGCAAAACAACTCTGAACCTACACTTATTGCACAACAGACCTTATTAGTTATACCTTCACGCAGGTACTGATATTTTGTGTTTTTATTGCAGATCAGTTGTAATTGATTTCTTGCAAAACAGCCCTACTTCCACATTCTTGCACAACAGACTTTATTGGGTCTACTATACATGATAGAAATTTCAGAAAGCCAAAACCCATAAGGCTGAGACCATATGTTCGACTCCTGAAATTTCGAACATGCAAAAAAAAAAATAAAAACAAAACACTACATTATTTTAAAGATGCTACACCCCCCACACCCCCTTAACTTTACTATACCAACTCCGAGATTACACTACAGTGCAGTGAATGGAAATTCTCCCATTCCAAGCAATGAGGAACTGTCTGTTCAGAATGTTCGAAATTTCAAAAGTTGAACATATGGTCTCGGCCATATGGACTTCGGCTTTTTGGAATTTCAAACATCTGTAGGGGACCCACTTTATTAGATATACGTTCATGCAGGTACTGATATTATTTCATATTTTCATTGCAGAACAATTGTAATTGATTTCTTGCAAAACAGCCCTACTTCCACACTTCTTGCACAACAGACTTTATTGGGTCTACTATACATGATTGAAATTTCAGAAAGCTGAAACCCATATGGCCGAGACCATATGTTCGTCTCCTGAAATTTTGAACATGCAAAAAAAAAATAAAAACAAAACACTACATTATTTTAAAGATGCTACACCCCCCACACCCCCTTAACTTTACTATACCATCTCCGAGATTACACTACAGTGCAGTAAATGGAAATTCTCCCATTCCAAGCAATGAGGAACTGTCCATTCAGAACATTCGAAATTTCAAAAGTTGAACATATGGTCTCTGCCATATGGACTTCGGCTTTTTGGAATTTCGAACATCTGTAGGGGACCCACTTTATTAGATATACATTCATGCAGGTACTGATATTATTTCATGTTTTCATTGCAGAACAGTTGTAATTGATTTCTTGCAAAACAGCCCTACTTCCACACTTCTTGCACAACAGACTTTATTGGGTCTACTATACATGATTGAAATTTCAGAAAGCTGAAACTCATATGGCCGAGACCATATGTTTGTCTCCTGAAATTTCGAACATGCAAAAAAAAAATAAAAACAAAACACTACATTATTTTAAAGATGCTACAACCCCCACACCCCCTTAACTTTACTATACCAACTCCGAGATTACACTACAGTGCAGTAAATGGAAATTCTCCCATTCCTAGCAATGAGGAACTGTCCGTTCAGAATGTTCGAAATTTCAAAAGTTGAACATATGGTCTCGGCCATATGGACTTCGGCTTTTTGGAATTTCAAACATCTGTAGGGGACCCAGTTTATTAGATATACTTTCATGCAGGTACTGATATTATTTCATGTTTTCATTGCAAAACAGTTGTCATAATTGATTTCTTGCAAAACAGTCCTACTTCCACACTCATTGCACAACAGACTTTATTAGAGATGCATTCAATCAGTTACTGGAATAATTTCAAGTTTTTATTGCACAACAGTTGCCATTATGCAGGTGTTGCAATACAGCTGTAATTCCACAGTTACTGCACTACAGACTTTATTGCGTATACTTTATTACGATTAATGCTTTAGTCTTCTCTGCTTATGGCACTACAGTTGGCAGTATGCACTTCTTGCAGTACAGGTGCAAGTCAACATTCATTTCAATATGATCTTTACTGTATATACCTAATCATAGTTAATGCTTTACACTTTCTTGCTTATTTCACTCGAGATAGCAAAATACATCTGTACTCACTACACTCACAGCACAACCTGGCCAAGCACCCAGCATGCACCTCAATGTTGTGAGCCCTCTCCTCTGCAACTGTTGGGAGAAAAGCACACCATTTAGCAGATATTCAAGATTAGATATTGGTGAAACACTGGTAATAGTACTTACATACAAGGGGGACATTCTCTGCCTGCAATTCTTGGACCCAGATGTCCAAGAGAGAGCCCCGTTCCATCTTTTCAGGTCATCAATGTGATGATGACACTGCTCACCTGTATGGGGAATACCAGTTGCACCAGGGAGGTCCCTTGCCAGCTTGTCCCAGGCCTCCACCTTGCACTCTGAGCCCTGGTCATCTCCCTGCATCAGCTGGCCATCATGGTTTTTGGCAAGGAGTCCAACCATGACCCTGTACTCCTGAATGCTCCAATGTTGTGCTCGAAAGTGCACACCCTCTCCAATGCCTGCCATTGTATCTTTCAGAGACAGAACTCCAACAGATTATGCTATACTCCATCTTATTGGGCTTAATTTAGCCTGTTTTCCTGCCCTTACACACCATTGGACAATAGTTAAAAATGCAGCACATCACTTAGCACCATGCAAACCAGTGTGTCTGAGCTAAGCAGTGAGAAAACTGGAATACACCAAATGTTTGGCAGTGCATAGCACTGTGCAAACCAGTCAAGTGGTGCTAAGCAGTTCATAAACATTATCAGCCATTATTTTGTTTATGCAGTGCTTAGCAGGTCTTAGCAGAGCTTAGTTGAGTGCAGCAGGCCAGTATTTAAAAATAATTTGCATAATTTCTATTTAGAACAAAAATGCTAACTTGTTCTTCCATGTATTCAAACTCTGCATCTATCGCACATATGGTCATAATCTACCCATTTAGCTACATGGATATGTGGAATTTTGCTATACCTTTACATATACCTCTGAGCTATCTTTAAGCAGTGCTGAGCACCATACTGCACCACACAAACCTGCTGAGCTACGCTTAAACTTGACATTTACAGAACTAATTAAATATATCCAGTTTCTCTTTTTAGATGTCTAGCAGGTGTCTTGGCACCACTTAGCACTGCTGTGGTCAATGTCATGCTGCACAAACATGCTTTAAAAAGAAATGAAATTACATTGTTATAATACAATTGGACAGTGCAGGGAGTGTGTTACTCACTCTCTACACTAATTCAATAACCATGTTCCACATCTCTCTCTTGGCAACGCACCATGAGTAATATGCATGGCGTGCTGCTGAGAGGGAACCATGTATACTGACATGGTTAACATTTCGTGTAGGTTCTACACTATGCCTACACATATTTTATTAAATCTAGGGGCATGTTTTTCCTGTCAGTAAAAAGTGATTTGCTAAAATAAGTTCATCAAAACATATTTTAGTGAGCTTTGTTCTGACAAATGATCTTGTAACCCATTAAACCAGGCAAGGAAAATACAAAGCTCAATAAAACAGGGTACTTGACTTCAGAGTCACTTCAGTTATATTGATCCTCACTAGGAACTGTAGAACACTTTGTGACTGGGATTTATAGTCAAGTTGTTTAGTAGGTATCTTGTAATTGTAAAGGAAATGGTAGCACCCAAGCTAGTAGTGATTAATTTTGACATATTGTGGTATGGTGCAACAAATACAAGTGCACTCTAAAAATGTATGCAAATGACTGCATATTGACATGCAAGTGAACATTGGTAGGGCAATGAGACCTTAATGACATGCAAATGTGTACAATGTGAATCCCGTCTGCACCAAACTACAAAACAGGAAAGTTTACTAAAAACATTTGAGTTGTATACAGCAGAGATGTTCAGGAGCTGAAACAGCAGTCACACACATACCTCCTAACTGTCCAGACATTTGCAGAATATCCTGGTATTTATTTCATATTTTTGATCAATTCCTCTTAAAATTAGTGATTTTTTCTGCCAAATCTCTGAGGATTGGAGTTGCTAAATGATAATTGTCATCAGAGTTTCAGACTTCATACCCTTCAAAAACTGCATGCTAATGCAAAACCTATTATTCTATCAACTTTCTAAGTTTATAACAGCAGTACCTGTCCCTATTTTGGGGCCTTTGTTCCTCCACTAATTTTGTCTGTGATTCTTGAGCTAAGAAGTTCAGAGGTATGGTCACACAGCAACATCTAGTGGCTATTTGTCCTACTACTTCCCAAGAGGTATGGTCACAAAGCAACATCTAGTGGCTATTTGTCCTACTACTTCCCAAGAGGTATGGTCACAAAGCAACATCTAGTGGCTATTTGTCCTACTACTTCCCAAGAGGTATGGTCACAAAGCAACATCTAGTGGCTATTTGTCCTACTACTTCCCAGCGGCTACATGAGGAGGCATCAGGTGATAATGAAAATGGCACTATCAGCGGGTAACAAGGGATCATTGATCAGGATAATCTGATAGCTGTTCAATAACCAATACTCTGAGTCCCAATGCTCTGAACAGGTTACTCAGAGAATTAGTTGAAGTGAAACCAGACCTGTTATTTCTTCTTTTTCCCACTGTTGTATCACCATGGAGTTAGTATATATAAAGTAGGGGAGGTGCCCCCCCCCCCATATTTGGAGGGTACAGCCTCCCTAAAAAGAAAAAAAAAAAAAAAAAAGAAAAAGAAACAGCGTTGTTTCTTAATTGATGACAGTGGCTTTCAGTTTAACCTGTACACGGTACTGTAATTCAGAATAATTTCTGTCATATGGACATCAATAACCCGTTGATCACATATGTGTAGATCAATATATTCTACAGAGCTTGGCTGACATTTCACCCACATGCAAAATCTATATGAATGTGTGGCCTTTGGAAACCAAAGTAGATATGGCACTTGCTATCAAAGGCCTTTCACAGACTATCCGGGTCATGTTAGATCCGTTACAGTCCTCTGCCTGTAGAATACTGAGAAGGTTCCTCCACATTATACTTGTACAGGTTTATTGGCATATCTGGCTTCCTAGCACATTAGTAGAGTCAGTCACATCTATACATGGCTTATACTACTTTGCTCACCTCTCTGTGATACTGTGTGATGTAAAATGCACATCCATAGCACTAAAGGCTCCACATTGCCAATGTTACAGAGATACACGAACAGGAAATGATAGCTTTCTGTAAAGTGTCTGCTTTTATGTGATACACATGGGAGTATAACCAATATGTCCAAACAGCATCAGGCAGTTCTCATGATTCACGGAAATGGCATATATGTTAGCTACATTGTCACTTCCTACTGTGAAAATTGATATTCAGAGCTGCAGCAAAGTCAATTGGTACTCTGGGCAATGCCCCCATTTGGTGCTTCCCCCTAGCTGGGAACTGAAAAACAGACTTGTTAACCTTAAAAAAGAGATATTTCGGGGACAATTACTAAAAGAAACAAAACAGGTAAAGCAAAGAACTATTATATCTCTACATTGTATCTAGTATGTGAACCAAATCATACAAAGAATCACAAACCACAACTCCAGAAAAGTGCTTCGCAACCAGGACTGCAAGCAGCTTGCAATATCAGTATAAACACAAGTGATAAAGAAACAAACAGATGTCTGGAACTCAGGAAAGAGAAAACAGTACTACAACTAAAATCAAACATCTGTTTAATGAAAATTTCTAAGTGCTTTCGTCCCAATAAATTGTAACAGGACTTCATCAGAGATAAAAAAAATGGATAAAACATCCTTTTATAAACTTAAAACAGGAAGTGCTGAACTTTATTGAACTTTTCAAACATTTAAAGAGACAAAAGCGGTTAGAATTTTTCATTAAACTGTTGTTTGACTTTAGTTGTAGTGCTGTTTTTCTTTCCTGAGTTCCAGATGTTTGTTTGTTTGTTTCTTTATAACTGGTGTTTATGCTGATACTCAGCGACTTGCAGTCCTGGTTGCGAGACACTTTTCTGGAGTTGTATCTAGCATGTGCTTATGCTATGAAATTTGATATCTAGAAAACACACAGGCAAGCCTCATGCTGTGAAAAACAGTTGGATCACACATGTACATGAATGACATGAACGGTGCAGCAACATTATCTTCTGATGGCCATGAGGCAAACCATAAGCAAGTAGCAGTCACATAAGAGCCCCCTCCCCAAACAGCAATGGACACAAAACATGGCAGCACAGATGATGCCATGACATCTATCCCAGAACTTTGGGTCCTGACGAGTGCACAATGGCAGTTCAGTGTCACACAGAACTGACATAATGCAGTCTGATAAGTACATTGTCAGTTCACACTTCACAATGCATAAGTCTGCAAAAAGCATACAGGAGAACAAGTAGAGTGGGCTGCAGTCATCATCAACATGTGCACTGGGACTGAGACATACAGTGACATGTGGCTGCCCATGTAAAATAAATTGGGATTGTAAGGCATATGATGTTGAGATGTATGATTCAAAACAATAGGTACTCTTCTTCTGCAATAATTTCCTCATGCATTTGGGTACCACTATGTGATGGCAATCTCTATCTACTCCACTGGCTTACTGTGGTAGCCCTTTTGTGGCAGGGGATGTTGTGTGACTGTGGGACCATGACCTGGATCAACTCTGCTGACAAGGTGTCCCAAAAAAGGATGGGTGTCAACAATACCCATGACAAAGGGTGGCAAAGTGTCATATGCTTCCTGATGCAACTGAAGGTAACATACACTGTGATGGCCCCTACACAACCAAAGTCCAGGTTTATGCCTTACCAGACTTTGGAATGCACTGCCAGTCCAGATAATGATGCTGTCACTGGCAATCCTCTGCAGTAAGGTGAACACTGAAGTAGCATGTTCCAAAAGACCAACCATTACACTGTCCATGGATTCTATGTCCTCAAGAACTTGCTGTTAGTGCTGGGTGGCACTTCTATGAATGACACATAGAACAGCAATAAGCTTCAGATTATACTAAGTAGCAGCAGACTATGCCTGAATAATAGTCCAGTCCATCTGATGATTAACTCTGAATGCCACCTAATTGCCAGGGACCAGCTGCGACATGGGACAGTGATGGGCACCCCTGTGAGAATGCACTGTAGTGGGTACACCCACATCAGATGCAATGCACTCTTCTGTTTCTGTAGCTACAGAGGGGGCATAGATTGTGCTTACAGCCATGAGGGATCCCCTTCCCTAAAAGTGGATGGTCAGCACTCACAGTATACTGTCTCAGGTTCATCTGTGACTTAGGCCACACTTTCTCTCTTTACTTTGGGTGAATGTCCACCCAGGGAGGAGATAAAAATGCCAATTTGCCATCTGACTTTGACTAGGTTATTTGTGCCTTACCATCTTTTCTAGCTTCTGAATAGCTTCCATCATCAGCCTGTTGCATATATGTAGCCTCTACATATGACTCCACAGGTGGGCTACCCTGTAAGTATATAAGAAGAGACACCTAGTGTGAATATGAGTACCTATGCTGCAACTGCAGCCTAGTAGCATGCACACTTAAAGTGTCCACGTTGGAAGAACCATACCATCCCAGACTGCTTTTGATGCCATCCTGAGGCATCTGAATACCTGATGTTCCCATGTCAAAACATAAGCCGCAGATTCTGTAGTCAATCTACATTCTTTGTGTTCAGTAATTACTGTAAAATAAATCTTCCATACATTTTATTGACTGGTACATCATCCACTAAGATGCATGGGGATTGTTCCATCCTGATACTAGTGCCCACTCCACCAGGGATTATCCCAGTACCATTGTTTCCCTACATGGACACCACTCCTCCAGCTGTGTTAGTCCTCTGTCCTCTGGTGCCCCACCACATACCTGTGGCTAACCTCTCAGCTGCTATAGAATGTACCTTTCCCTTGGCAAGAGAGTATCCTGTTGGTGACACATGTATAGTACCTCCACCCCAACAGAATTGATATGAAGGACTAGTGTCTGTAACACCCGGTCTTATAAACACTGGTGAACACCCCTTTGCCCAACAAATAATGCAAATACAGTATATGAGCAACAACAAATATGCTCAGACATTTCTGGACTTTGTAAATGCAAATCCACTTGACCAAATTGCCCCACTACCCACCAGTGTTGTTAATCTTCTTGAACATAACCTCCCAAATGTTTGCTTTAATTGCACCACTCCATTTGCTACTCCTCTCCCTTGTAAAATCTGACCATATTGCTATGACCATCTCCCTAATAACTCTTCTACATTCAGGGATTATTTCAAAAACAGTCAGCTACTATTTCCTGATCCTATTGATAATCACAGCCTACTGCTCTGAATTTTAATCCCTCTTGGAAAGAAAGGGTGAGGCAGCAGGATCAGTCCCACATAAGCATAATGGTGATTTTAAAACTAAGCCCATATGGTGGAACTACTACATCAGTAAACTGTATAAGAAAAAGAAAAACAATTCTCAGTCTCATCTATAAAACATGTCTATGGCAGTGTCAGTGGTGTAACAGGTAGCACCCCTACCTTTGCTGCAGAAGGCTGTGGGCTCTATTCCCACACCAAGTAGATGAATTATCGACACTGCACTGCAACATAGGAAGGAGGGGTGCTGCACTCTTAAATGTGTCATCCTTTGAATGAGACATTAAACTGAGGCTCCATCTATATGAGCTGGTGGCAACTCAGGTGGATGCGAAGGATCCCATGGTACCTATTGAAAATGGTATGGGAAGATGCCCTGGCCAAATTTCCCCAAATGGTATAAATACCACCTCAGGCCTCCCCTGAAGAGAGGCTACTAGCCTAGTGGGAATAACCTGATCATTAAAAGGGATACGTAAATGAATAAATATAATAAATGCCTACTTCTTTATTGTAAAATGGATTTAAATCTATAAGGTCCCTCAAACTTACCATTAGGGAACACAAAGCTGGCTAGTACTTTTGGTTGCAACTAATCCAAAAGATAATCATAAGGCCTTCTTCTGCATAGATGTAAACAAAAATTCTGAATTTAACTTATCAATAATGGTTTTCTGACATTGCTGAGATTATTGTGAACACATTTTCTTCCAACATCACAACACCCACCCACCACACTTCTAATTTCTTTCCCCTTTTCCCTTCACACTTCCCCTTCTAAAATTAGTTTTAATTAAGTCCTTTGGCACTTTCCAAAATTAAAAATGCCATTTAATTTGGTCCTGACAATGTCTCAGGCTATGTGTTGAGAAGTGTCAAGTCCCATCCAGCAAAATCTCTCTGTCAACTTTTCAATCCATGGCTCTCCACTGTTTACATCCCCAAGGTGTGTTGAAAGCTGAGCTGCTGTGGTGATTTTACATAAAAGTGGGCCCTCTACTTACTTGGGAACTACAGGCCTATTAGTCTCACTAGTATTATTTGAAAGGCTATGGAATATACTGTAGCTAAACTAATAAACAGTGATATAATTAACTTCACACATTGGACACATAGCAGTTACGCTTGGTAATAGGCAGATTATGACTGCTCAACTTGGCTGAGCTTTTTGAAAGGGTAACTCAGGCCATAGATAAGGGGTATACAGTCCACATTGACTACCTGGGTCTTGCCAAACCCTTTGAGACTAACTGTTATGCTGCAATTATTGGTAAACTCTCCTATCTCAATATTAACCCATATGAAGTTCACAAGATAGGTAACTAGCTGTCTAGCAGGACCAATTATGTTAAAATCAGGTTGTTCACTCAACACAGAAAAGTGTCACCAGTGGTGTCCCACAAGGCTCAATCCTGAAATACTCCTCTTTGGTATATAAATCAGTGGCATGAATGCTGATATAAAAAGATTATGGCTAACCAAGTTTGTTGATGACTGCAAACTGGAAGCAGGTATCAAATCTCATTCTGATACACATATTCAGCAGCAATAGTTAGACCAAACCAATGCCTGTTGTGTTAATCAAGGACTTACCTTCAATGCTAATCAATGCATCATAGCTTCTTTTGGTAAATCTAGCATCACAACTACTTACTATGTTGATAAGATATGACTTAAATCTGGCACAGTCAATGGCTTGGGTAACTAGGCTGATTGCCGACTCTCTTTTGACCACTATATTTCTGTAGTAGTTAAACAATCCTTCTGCCATGCACAGGTTATCCTTCATATCTCCCCAAGTCCCAAAGAAGTTATAGTTCCATTTATTCCAACCTTTTTAGGTCCACCATTGAATATAATGCCCCCTTTGCCATGTACCTCTCTAAGAAACAAAACCAACTTAAGAGACCTCAAAGTTTCCTCACCAAATCAATTGCAGATCTCATTTACCTACTCTGACAAAGTAAAATCCATATCATTCTACTTAGTGTCATACAGACGTCTGACAGGTGATCTTTGCTTAGCTGTCCATGCTATAAATGACATAGATCTCATTGAACTCTGTCACCTAAAAAGAACCAGAGGCAAAGCAAACACCTGCTCTGAAAATCATAACTTAAACCACAATATCAGCATCACCAGAGGGATTCACAGGTATAAAACCCAACATATTACACATTTCTGGAATAAGCTGCACTTATAGATTAAGGCAAATACTTCTATGCAACATTTAAACCAGTCGACACGATCATATAGGTGATCACAAATTTTCATCTGGGATATGTGGGAGATATCTTAATCTCTGATCAGAACTGAATGGTGTAGCTGATGCTCCCTGGTTGTAAACTTAATGAGAGCCTATGAACCTATAAGTCCTGAATGTCTGTAGTAGGATGGCTGAAATTGTCCAAGTTCTGTCATCTACCTGGTCTTTCAGCCATAGACCGTATATAAATAAAGTTGGTAGGATGGCTCTGCTGGCACTATATCAACTTTGTATACCATACTATGAAAGAACAGCTATGAGAGTATGCCATACTGTATTCAGAGAGACATATTTGGGAACACATATAGACGGAACATGCCTAGAAACATTCACTCCCTGCAGGATCCAGCTTGTATGGTATGAATACGGGAAGTAAGCCATCCATGGTGCCAGCTTCACCTAGGGAAACATGGTTACATAACTATACAGTACTATAGTGGGGAGGATACATATGTTTAGGGGGTCTATATCACATAGTCAAAGTTTAATAACTTCGAACACAGAATGCTCAAACCATCCTGTTCGAAGTTAAAAAACTTTGACTATGGATAAAAAACAAAAAAAAAAGAAAACAAAATAAACTGTTGTAAGCAGGGGGGCAAGCCCCCCCCCCTGCACCTCCCACATGGGGGGCTGTGCCCCCACACCCCCCACTACTTAAATATACCAACTCCGAGATCGCACCACATTGAACATAACGGAAACCTCCCCTTACGGAGATTTCCATTGAAATGCTCGAACTTCTGCAAATTCGAACTTTTAGTCTCAACTAGCTGATAGGAACCCATGTTTAGGTATACCAGTTATGTACCCAAAAACCATATGCTCCTATATATAGTACACAGAACATGATCTCACCATAAGGATTGATAAGCATGTACAGGAATAGGTTGGCCTGAAACTGTGTGCTACTTTATTGATAGAACAATATATGCACACATAATACATACAGGAACAGACATTCACCCTTACATAAACTGAATTTTTTTACAAGGGCACACTCATCCTTAGAAAAAGGCAGTCTACTACACATTTTCATATTATTGTGTACCTTCACAAAGCTGCTTCTAAGTCCACAAAGTGATACAATGTCTTAAAACACTTCTTTCTGGACCGCCAAAATAGTTTAAGTGTGTGTAAGTCAGCATACAAAATGGCAATACGCTCTGTGACTCTGAAAAAGGAATTTTATAATAAAGATTTTACTGATTAATTTACTGTATATATATATATATATATATATATATATATATATATACACAGAGAGAGAAAGACAGATTAGATATAGATATAAATGTCTATAGATAGACAGATAGCTATATATATATCTATAACTTTCTATGTATATAAAAATATGTATCTATGCTGTTTGGCTGAATACTCACTAGTGCAAAACGTAGGCCAGTTAACTCATTAGGCTGAATACCCGATCTCCAAATCCTCAGAATAGTGAATCACAAAACATTGAATTCCTGAACTGTGCTATAGCTAACACTGAGTATTTTTACGACTAAACAGCATTGCCCAAATAAAAAAAAGTGTTTCCCTCACTTCTCGCCAGCACATATATCATCAGCAGCAGCATCATCCCCCTTTTTTCCCATTTTTTCTACATGGGGTTGGGGTATCATGTTAACTGTCACCAACTCTCTCAATTCAGTGCCACTCTCCTGCCTTCTTCAACACTCATGCTGGCTGTCGCAGAGCTTCTTTCACATATTCCAGTCAGTGACCTGTAGTTACATCATTTGAGTAATTTTATCACTGATAAAATTTCTTGAAATTTTGCTATGCAGAAACTGTTTTCCAGTCAAATTTATAACACCAATACAAACACACACATACACACACACACACACACACACACACACACACACACACACACACACACACACACACACACACACACACACACACACACACACAGGTAATCATACTGGGGACCTATTCTTGTAGTTGACATACCTTTGTCTCAGACAGCACAGAGGGTTAATAGTGAATTACTAGGCTTGCACTGTAGGGGACCATTGAGGAGCATAGCCCAATATTCCAGGTGCCAGAAGCACTGTCTCGTTAACTGACTATGTGATGGTCACACAGTAAGCAAAGGAGAGGTGAGAGATTCAACCCTGTATCACAGCAACTACAGCTCACAGCCTTAACCCGCTATACCAGCTGCTAGTCATTTACTTTGGTTTGAGGTCATGTGACTGCACACTACCTTGAGTATCCCTGTATTTACCGGTGTCATATATCTGTGTAGGACTGCTAATTTATGTAGAGGGGACACACTCCTTCCTTCAACCTGGAAAAATCTAATGGATATACTTATGGGACGATCGGTTATAAGTGCTGACCTGGCATCTTTCCTTGCACATATTCTACTTCTTTTTTATGAAACATTATGTTTCAGCACAAGCAGAATGAGATTTGAACCATGTCACCTAACACAGGAGGCAGGAGAGACTAGCAATCAGGCAGGGTTAGTTCTACAGAAAAATGCTGACCTGTGTTATATACATCCATTCCATTAGCAGGATAGGTCAATGTATGTCCATCTTCTCATTATGTCTTATCCCTACAGATCCAGATGATAGATGTGCTTAGCAGGTGCTTAAGCACAGTCCATCTCTGCTGAGGCTACAGCTGAGGGGGGTGATTAGGTTGCAGTGCCTTGCTGAAAAGGGATATTGATGGCTCATCAGAAGGTAGCCTGGCTGTATTGCCTGTGGTGGTCTAGTTGTGGCTTAAACAGGTGATGGGTCTGCATGTGATAAAGCAATATTCAGTAACATAGCTACAACAGAATGCCTCATGAAGTGAATTAAAGATTAGCTCACTCAGATGGCTCCCACCTCAGTCCTCCACAGTACTTTATGGTCAACTCCACCAGCCATTATGACCCATTAGCTGGCACTGGATCATGACAGTTCTCCTCTGACTTCCTAATTCTACTCATACCATGCCATATCTCTAGCCTGGTGTACATACTGCCTGTTGGTTCCAGCTCCATATCCTGTTCTCTAGCCTGGTGTACATACTGCCTGTTGGTTCCATATCCTGTTCTCTAGCCTGGTGTACATACTGCCTGTTGGTTCCAGCCCCATATCCTGTGTGTTCAACACTCTTCTGCACTGTTTGTCTTGGCTCATCCTTTGTCTCCCCATCATGGTATACAAACATCCACACCTCTTTTCAGCATCATTCTCTGTGTACCTGTTTGACTTACGCATTAACACCCCACTCCATTTTTCTTTTATCCCTCATTTTCTTTTCTCCCTATATATAAAGAAAACACAACCTGCACAAAGCCCACTTGCTTCACTGCTCACCTATGTGCCTCCTTAGTAATCAGGCAGGTGTTCTCCACTGCAGACTAGTACAGGCAGCCATTGATTTGTAAATATCCTCAGAAACAATCGATACACTACCTTCCCCACCACATGAATACTCTTATATGTCGTCCTGCATTTTTTTCTGCTTGCTGCCTTCCCATTTTTTCTACTTTTCTATACAACCCTTTCCTTCCCTTTTATGCATTTGAAAGGTGCCCATGATGACACCATAACTCTACAGTTGTAACTACTGTATAGCTATATGTCATTAAGTGCTGCTTTGTACAATCCTGGCAATGGATACACTGTCACACGCACACACACAAGTGTGCGCATACTCACAAAGACTTAGCACAGCCCTTGTATATATCATTTTATTCTAATATGCAGTGGTCTGGAAAGTAACATTTTCAGCATTATGTGATTCACACAGCTGCACTGTGTCTTGCACTTCTGTTTACATGTTCCACTGCACAGATGTGCCTGCTTGTGAATCTGCTGTGCTGGTCACCTATATACACTGGGGTGTAGCAACCTGCATAAAAGCAATGCCTGTCTTGGTTTAGATATGTAATTAGTGCATGTACTACCTTAAAGCTATGCAAGCCTAATGCAACCATTCAGTTGATCAATATGAGTCTCAGCTTGTGTGTTTTCATGCAATGTTTAGTCAGCACATGATATGCTGTATGTGTTTGTGAAGTCTTGAATTGTCAAGGTTTCATTGTATCAGCTGTTGGTTTGTCACTTCTGCTGTGCTCTGTATTTTATACAGTCTCTTAATCTAGGTGACTTAGACTAAAAAGAGTATATATGATGTATCGATAGATGGAGGGAGAGATACAGAGAGAGAGTGACAGAGACAGATATATATGGATATGTAGAAAGATAGATATATAGGTACAGATACATAATTTACATTGAGTTTGACCTCAGTTTTAGAATTTTTAGAAGTTGGGATATGGCAGCAAATGTAACAAACAAACAAAATAGAGCCAGCATACGGTGAAGTCCTAGAAACTTTTATTGGTAAAAACCAAAAAAATCACAGACCGGTTTCGGCCGGGTCAGTACACAGCCTTCATCAGTGTAAAGTAAAAAGAGAGTGATAAGCATGACAATAAATACATCCATCTACAATGTGATTGGTAGATTCAAAATTGCTCATTGAGACCTGGTGGGAACATACCACCCAATTTTACAATCCATTTTTTCTCTTTGGTGTTTAATATAGAATGCCATCCTGTCTTGTTGCCTATGTTTCCTTTAATGATGTCTATAATTATAAAGGAAAAGTTGGCAGAATGGTGTACTAGGTGATGTTTATATAATGCGTTATTGGCTCTTTTGTTTTTAATATTACTTATATGTTCAGATATTCTGATTCTCATCGGTCTGGAGGTTTGACCAACATAAAATGAGCCACAAGAACATGTGGCCAAATAAACAACCCACTTGCTGCTGCAATTAGCAAAGAACTTGAGATCGTATACTAATGAACAATTCCTACTGGAAAATTGTTTAGATTGTATCATTCTAATACAGTTTGTACAATGACCACAGGGATAACTACCTATTAGTGGTTCGCCAGTCAAAGTGGTCTGCAAAAATTGTGGTTGCTGAAACGTAATATTGTGTTTGAAATGATTAAAACAAGAACCTAAGTTTTTCCCTTTCCGAAATGAAAATAAACATTGGTCAGGGATGATATCAACAACATCATGGTCATATTGTAAAATATTCCAGTGTCTGTTCACAGCTTGTATGAGTTTGTCAGAATTACGAGCATATGTGGTGGTGAACCTGAGCGGAACAGAATTGGTGTTGGAATGGGGCTTGTAGCCTAAAAGATCTTGTCTATCTAGTGAACTGACCAAATTACTGGCACTTGAAACATATCCCATGCCATACCCCCATGGATCTAAATCTGTTAGTGAGATCCTTACGTTGTGATTGAAAAGTAGATTCTTGGGAACAAATCCGTTTAATACGGATAAATTGAGATTTAGGAATATTCTGAGCAACATGTGGAGGATGGAAACTGGAAGCATGTAGTATAGTGTTATATTCAGGATGTTTCCTGTATACTTCAGTACCTAAAGTATTGTCAGGTAATTTGGTGATGAGAACATCAAGAAAAGTAATGGAATGTTTGTCATAATGGACAGTGAACTCTAAGCCCCAGATATTATTATTTAAATAGGTAATGAACTCAAGCAAACCACAAATGTCACCTTTCCATACTAACCAACAGTCGTCTAAGTAGCGTCTCCAGATGTCCATATATTCCAGATAAGTGTTATTAATAGAATCATATATGATGTTATTTTCTACATAAGCCATAAAAAGGTCCGCATAAATGGGGGCGAATGAAGCCCCCATAGCGGTATCCTTGGTTTGCCAATAACACTTATTCTGATAAAAGAAGACGTTACTGGTGAGGACAAATCTAGCTAATTCCACCAAAAAGGAATTGAAGCAAGGTTGATATAGACCAGCTTTGTCTAACCAATAGGCCAAAGCTTCTAAACCTGCCTGATGAGGGATGTTTGTATATAATGCACAAACATCAAGGGTACACATCAACCAGTCCTCTTCTAACTGACTGTCAGAAATGATTTGCAAGAAATTGGTGGTGTCATGTAATCTGGAGCGTATAGAGCCAAGTAAAGGTTTGAGATGTTGAGTGAGAAATATTGAAAGTGGTTCAGTGATGTAACCTCGTCCAGAAACAATAGGTCTGCCCGGCGGCTTGGAAGGATCCTTATGAACCTTGGGCAAAAAGTAAATGTATTGTATGGCAGGATCATGTACCAAAAGTTGTTGAGCAGTCTGGTTGGTGATGATGAATTCATCCCTAGCCCGAAGAATGAATTCTTCAATTTGTTTCTGGAATCGGGAAGTAGGATTATTTCTCATAAAGGAATAGTATCTCTCATCCGACAACTGTCGTTGGGCTTCTTGATCATAGTCACACCAATTGAGAATAACAACAGCACCCCCCTTGTCTGCAGTGATGATAACAATATCCTTGTTGTTTTGGAGTTCTGAAATAGCATCCCTCTCAGCATTAGAAATATTGTTACGTTTCAAACGTGTCAAATTGTGAAAAATGTAGATCTTTAAGAATATTATTCTGAAACTGATGTACTGATGGATGCATTGGTGGATTGAAAGAAGATTTGTGATATACAAATTTACCACTGTTTTGATTCCCTGAATCACCAAAATATAGTTTAAGATTTAAATTTCTACAAAAAGATATCACATCTTGAGCTTGAATTTCTTCAGAAACCAAAAAACCGGGTACAAAGGAAAGACCTTTATTTAAGACAGACAATTGGGTGGGTGTTAAAACATAGTTAGACAAGTTAAGAACATTGTTGTTAACAATTATTTCTGCATGACCATTTTCAGAAGACCTTGTATGTTGTTTATGTTGTCTGTGTTTCCTCCCGCCCCGCTTGTATTTAGACCTAAAGGGATATTGTTGGGTGTCCTTTTGGGGGTCGGTGATCCTAAAACTGACTGTGGTTCACTGTCCGTCCCTGATGAAACATCATCAGTAGAAGAACCTGAAAAAGTACCTGATTTTTTGAGGATAGAGCGTGGTCTCTTCCTCTTAGAGGTCCTGGTGGTGGTGGATGTAAACCTGACTTGTTTGGTATTAATAGCAAAAGGGTTGGCATTCAGATAGTCCCTCTCATCCCTCTGAAATTTTTTGATTTTTCTAGTGCGTAATTGTTCCTCAAGGTTGTTCAAATCAGCAGCAACTTTTTGTAATTGAGTTACAAAAAAAGTTTCACCCTCAAAACATTTGATGTCATCCACCAACTTGGTGACAATTCCAGTTTCAGAGTCGATAACCCTATCATGGAAACGAGATAAGGCTTCGACAAAGGACATGGTGGCCTATATGGCAGCAAAGCCAAGAAGAATGGGGGTGCATGGGGCACCTACCACCAGAGGCAGGAGAAACTAGCAGTCAGGCAGGGTTAGTTCTTTAGCACTGTATAACGTTAAACTTTGCCATGTTATGTTTACACTGCTGTGTAGTTTTGATACAGCAATTGTGATGTTTTGAGACTTAATTTTGAGAGACTCACTACTCCATTACGAACCTTTGCAAAGTTACTAAGTATATCTATCCAGGTAATGCTGAGACAATTATTATTCAGTGCTGGAACCATAACAATCCCTCACAACAGATATTTGGTGTTGAGTTTTTTTGTGCATTAAATAACAAAGGAGAAATATTTCACAAACTTCAAAATTCACATGTCTACCTTCTACAGGACTTCCTAGTATTCAGCAGACAAATATATAAAAAATAATAAGCTGTATCGGCAATTCTGTTAATTTCTAATACTAGAGATCTGTTTCAATACATTCAGTACTGGAAACATACCTCTCAATCTCTACACTTCCAAATCATAGAACTGTCTTTCAAAAACTATTGCAGAGAGTCAGAAAGAGGAACACATACTTATTTTTCAGGATATGATCTTCAGCTAGTAAAACCCATACAGTTAGTGATAAGTACTTTCTGTTTAGGATTACTTTCCATATTTAATCATACATGCACCCTTAAAATAGTCTAACACTATGAAGAAAAGGCTAAATATATGGGCAAAAATCATAACGCTATGCCGAAACCATAGCAGTTGAGAGCTATGAGTGGAAATTTAAATGTTCTTAACTAGGATTTTGTTTCCAGTTGATTTGTTCATAGGTTCATAGGTAGGTACTAGGCTATTGGCCCTAGGGCCTGTACAAGCCTAGCCAAAAAGGTACCCTGGCTTTCACCACCCAAGAAAATTATTTTCCTGTGCCCCTGTCAAGCAGAACCACAGAAGTGATCCCCAGGGTGAATTTCCTATTACCCATCCAATCATCAAGATTTTTCTTGAAGAGTGCTAATGAGGAGCTATGTTTGACATAGATAGGTAGTCTGTTCTGGAGTATGGGAAGTCTCTGGAACAGGAATCTATCCCTCCAGCATGTTCTGTTTATTGTGGTGACAAGGTTTAGGTCCCCAGAGCATGTAGCTCGGAGGGATTGGGATTTCTTTAAGTGGAGCATGTCCAACAGCTCTGGGTTTGACATAGCTTTGTATGTTATGCAGAGATCGCCTCTGAGTAGGCAGTTTTTTGAGTTGGTCTGTGTAAGGCATCTGTTTGAGGCCAGTAATCCTCTTTGTGAGGTATTTTTGTGGCCTTTCCAGTTGCTGTAGATGTCTTGTGAGGTACATACCAAAAGGGGCATTCTACTCTATAATGGGTCTAATAAGTGATGAGTAGAGGGGAACAATGACCTCTTTTTTTCTGGATGAGAAACCTTTTGTGATGAGGTGTGCCACATAGAAGGATTTCCTGACCACTGTGGTGATGTGATTATCAAAGGAGAGACTACTGTCCACCTGAGTCCCAAGGTCTCTTATCGCACTTTCAGTGTTAAGTAGACTACTGCCTATGTGGTAGTTCATGGGTACAGAGTTTTTACCAAAGGGGATGACAATGCACTTTTTGGCATTGCGCTTGAGACCATGGTCTTGACACCAGGCATCTGTCTCAGTGAGGCCCTTTTGTAGGATGTCCACATCATTAGGAGTTTTGATTATGGCTCCTAGTTTGCAGTCATCTGCGAATTTAGTTAGCCAAAGACCTTCTGTGTTAGTCTGTACTTCAGAGAAGTAGATGCCAAACAGGAGAGGACCCAGGACTGAACCCTGTGGTACTCCACTTGTCACTGGTCTGAAGTCTGATTTGGAGTCTGCTACTTTCACAGTGTGGATTCTGTCAGTAAGCCAGTTGGCAACCCATCTTGTGACATAGGGATTTATACCTAGTTTAGTGAGTTTATCTATAATTCCAGAGTGGGGGGATGGTGGTGAATGCCTTGGCAAGACCTAGATTGGATGTGTGAACCACCTTACCCTCATCTATGGCTTTGGTAACTGCTTCAAAGAAGTCTATCAGGTTTAGGAGACATGATCTGCCTTTTACAAACCTGAACTGTGTGGGGTCCAGAGTTTGGAGATCTCCAATGTCTTTGTTTATGAGTTCCATGATGATACGTTCCATGACCTTGCAGACCAGGCTCGTCAAGTTAATGGAGCAGTAGTTCCCAAGGTCTGTAGTGCCCCCCCCCTTTGTGGAGTGGGATAACCATCGCGGTGCACCATTCAATGGGCACAAAGTCTGAGGTGCAGCTATGATTGAACATGGTACTTAGGTGGGGTGCCAGTTCATTCTGTAGTTTGTGTAGAAGGCAGCCTGGGATGTTGTAAGGTCCCATGGATGCTGTGTTCTTGGCTTTGGAGAGTGAGGTTTTTACCTGTGCAGCTGTGATTACAGGAACTTTGCATTCTTCCTGTATAAAGATGGGCCCTTTAGGGGGTGAGAGGGGGGTAAAGTCAGCACTGAACCTATCTGCCAGGATGTTGGCAATATCAGTTGGTTCTGTATATTTAGTGTCATTGTGCTGTAACTCAGAGCAGATCTGAGTGTTGCCATTGAGATTCTTGACATAACTATTGCATGCTTTGTGGTTGTCTTTAGAATCAGATTTTGTTTTCATAACTAGCTTTGGAGGATTTTATGAGGGATTTCAGCTTCTTACTGAGGCTGACCAGGGAGTTCCTCCAATCGTGGGATTTTACTCCTTTTTTGCAACAGTTTCTTTCTTCTATTGTAGAGTTTGTTTATGGTAGAAGACCACCAGATTGGCTTCCTTTTTTTGGAGGATAGCATCTTGGTTCTGTTAGGGATAGCACGATCCATGCACTCATGTAAGTGCTTATAAAGTGCATTCGTGTAGGATTCAGCAGTCGTACCTCTATTGTCCATCTCCATGGGTGTCATGAAGTTTGCCACTTTTGTCTTAAGAAGCGTGAAGTTGGCTTTGGAGAAATTTGTTATGGTTGTTTTCCTAATGGGGGTGGGAGCGGGATGTGGATGTCTAGGGTGATTAGCTTGTGGTTGGATCTGACCAAGAGGAGCTGACCTCTGGTGTGGAACACCAGTCACCCATGTTGGTGATGACCAGGTCTAGGATATTGCAGCCCCTGGTGGGGGTGTGGATAAGTTGATCCAAGGCATTGGAATTGATGATTTCCAGAAAACGTTGAGCAAAAGAGTTGGTACACGAGTAGTTTTCCCAGTTAATGGTGAGGTAGTTGAAATCACCCATTATTAGGGTGTTGGGTTGTACCTTAATATTTTCCAGTGTATCAAGAAAAGAGGAGTGGGAATCCTGGGGCATAGTGGGGGGTCTGTAGCAAGCTACAGTCTGGATTGCTGTTTTGCCCAGAGTTAGTTGAACTTGGATAATCTCGAATGCAGTATGCTGAGCAACTAGCTTGGAGGTGCGGATATCCTTAATGAATATGGACATGTGTTTCAGTCCAGGTTTGGTGGCTGAAAGGTGTGGTATGAATTATAGTCTGCTAATGCAGAGGTGCTCTCTGGAGATTTGAACCAGGTCTCTGTCACTGCACAGATGTCGATGTTCTCCATTTTAAGGAGTGCCTTGAGTGAGTGCATTTTGAGGTTTAGACTTCTAGCATTGAGTAGCATTACCCTCAGATTTTGCTTGCTTGTACCTGTTACAGTGGTGAACTTGTCATTTGAACCTTGCCTAAAAAAGGCACTATAGGGGTGGCAAGAGCCTTTGCCAGTATCCGGATTCCCAAGGGCAACAGGTGCAGGCCATCTCTGGCAAAGCAGCGTGGTCTGTCGATCATGTCATCCCAGGCAGACAGATACTGGATTCCCTTAGAATGACACAAGAAGCTTAGCCATTTGTTAAAGTCAATCATTTTGTCCTTGTACTGTGGTATCATTCTGGGTGATGGCAGGATGCTACTCAGGGCTAGGGTCATACCTGCCTGGGCTATAAGATTGGAGAGCTCCTCCATTTCTCTTTTCATATAGTCCAAGGAGGTACGTCTCAGGTCATTCACACCAACATGGACAATGACGGAGTCATATTTGTACTTGTTGTGGAGTGACCTGAGTGCATGCATTATGTGGCTGATCCTGGCACTCGACAGGCAGTTGACAGTAACTTTCTCCTTGTTTAGCCTGGTGAGTGGAACATCAGTGTGCCTGACTATAGAGTCACCTATGACTAGAGTGTTGGGTACGTTATGCCTTATGGGCTATAGTTGAGTGGCACACTGAGTATGTGGGCTATGTGTCATTTGGGTTGTGTTGGGGGGTGGAGGTTGCTTGCATTTCTGCTTTGGAGCTCTCGGTTGTTTGGGCAAATTTTTACTGAGAGCCTCCATGAATGTAGGTGTGTGTTTTGTGCTTGTGTGTGTGTGTTTTGGTGGTGTAGGTTTTGAGGGACTATGTGATGAGTGTGGTGCAGTGCAAGTGTTTACCTTCTCATCTTGACTGTCTAGTCCAGTCTTCAGTGAAGAGAGCTTTGCTTCCAGTTTGGCTATATAAGTGCATCTCTCACAGGTTGTAGTGTTGGATGTTAGGAGGAGAGGGTTGTCTGTGTACATGAGGCAATTGCTGCATTGTCCCAAGATGCCCAGATTCATCAGGTAGACAGGAGAAAACACCGGGAGCTGACCTTTAGACATGTCTGGATATTTGCTTATTTATTAAGTACTAAAAACTGTTTTCCTCTAGACAAGTGGGGAAAGTTGAGTGCTGTAGTAATTTGTAGCTTATTTAGTGCTTACAACGAGTTCTGAACAAGTGCTGAGCTCAAAGAAACAGATTTGAGTGCTAAAACTAAAAAGCTGGCTAGTTACAAGGGAAAATTTGAAGAACAGACTTTATGGTGCCAGGAATAGTTTAACCCTAGTTAAGTGTGTGTGGGGGGGGGGGGCTCAGGAGCTCACAAACAGTCCTGGACACAGCAAATCTGTATCTGGAAAAGACCTGCCACAGGAAAGGTGGGAAGCAAGCTTAGATTTTTTTTTTTCAGTAAAAATGTTTTTTTCAGTAAAGTGGAAATGGAGAAAGCTGGAACAGAAGTTAATTCAACGTTAAGAATCTGAGTGGATTGGCCTTCAAAAATGTTCTCTATTAGATTGAATGAACTAATGGCACTAGACTGGGAGGAGTGTCATAGATCAAGTATACAGTATGGGTGGGCAACTGCAAAGCCACCAAGTATAAGAACACCACAACACTAGGTAGGGTGGGTGGGAAAAATTACAGTTCCTAGCTGTAGCCACCAAATAAAAGTTTTAAACAGATAAAGGAGCAAGCAGACTCTAGAGAATGTTTTTAACTGTAAACAGACAATTACAGTAATGCACACTAATACAGTTCCTAGCTGTAGAACAGAAACCTCAAAAAATCAAAAATGCACAGAAAAGCTCGGATAGAGCACTCACAAACAGAAAATACAACTCTCAGTATGAAAAAGCAGTTTACAGTTAAGTAATTCAGGAAACATGCAATTAGAGTAATGAAACCGTATCTAGCAATGAAAGATACAGTTAAAACAGTATAAAGCAGTGCATAAATGCAGTGAAACAATAAAAAAAGCTTTATAACAGTGCAACATGTAGTAGATCAGTTGTATAGCACAATTATAATCATTTCAGAAGTGCAGTTCAGTGAAATAAGTGTAAGAAATAACTTATCCTGCTCTTGGAATCTTAAGGAATTTCCGCTTAGTTTCAGTAACGAAATATGATCCACAGCCTGATCAATACAAGCACAACCTTTTCAAGACACAGGGTTTATATACCAGTAAGGATGGAAGAGTTAGAAGATCAAATTACTACTCAGCCCTTGCTATTACCCAATCACTCGTACTACAGAAGGTCAGGAGGCCTTGTTATTCTCAATAATAATGAAGACAGACTATCAGCAGAAAATGGCTGCCAGAAACACAGGAAACTCAAACAAAACTACCAGGCCTAGACAACAGGTCTCTATCAAGATTATGCCACCTGAGCAGAACAAAGAAACCTCACTTTAAAAGCATAGAAAGAACACTCACAAAGAGAAAATACAAGTCTCAGTATGAAAAAGCAGTTTACAATTTAGTAATTAAATAAAATGCAATTATAGCAATGCACACTATTACAGTTCCTAGCTGTAGCCACTAAATGAAAGTTTTAAACAGATCAAGGAGCAAGTAGACTCTAGAGAATGCTTTTAACTGTAAACAGACAATTATAGTAATGCACAGTATTACAGTTCCTAGCTGTAGAACACACATATATATATATATGGGTCTACTTCAAATAAATGAAAGACTACTTACCCAAAGACAACATTGCTGAGGCAAGATCACCAAAACTTCAGTTTAACGAATCAAGCACATTGCCAAAAGGTTTCCCAAGGTAAGTAACCAGTTGGTCAACATGGGGAAATTTGCCCTTTTCCCCAATGTAGTGCAATCCCAGAGTTGGTATATTTAGTTAGAAGGGTGTGGAGGCACAGCCCCCACATTTGGGGGTATGATGGGTGCCCCCCACCTGGGTGGGTTGGAGATAGTGCACTGTATTTTTCTTTACATGTTGCTCAATGGGTTACTTACTGTGGGAAATGTTTCGGCAGTGTGCTCTTTGGGTATGTGGTCTTTCATTTATTTGAAGTAGACTCACATATATACATATTTGTTTGCACTGGGAATCCCTTCCTTCTACACCCTCCATACTCCTCACTTAGATATCTATCTAACTAAATAAAATCTTTAATAAAAACAATAATGTTTCTTCTTTTGCAGTAAGCAATTCCCCCTGCACTCTTCACACTCTTTAGTTAACTAATATTAACTCTAAGACTGCACTTACTCAGACAAAAAACAAAATTAATTTCAAAGTGCACATTTTATGCTCTCTTTCCAAATAACAGTCCATTTGACCACAACTACGTTTTCCTATTTTCCACATGAGGTTGGGGTGTCACTTCAACAGTGACAATCATCTAGAGCCATGGTTCAAACTGCTAGGTGGATAGTTCTGCCTCAGTTGCTCTTCCATACTACTGACATTCACATCTGGCCAATTTAGCGTGTTTAATCTACCTACTGCATGTCTTTGGTGTCTAGGAGGAAACCATAGGACCTGGAGAAAACCCACACAAACCCAGGGAGCACATGCAGATTCCACAGAGAAGACACCCCAGCTTTAAATCAAACCAGAGAACCTCTTGCTGTGAGGCAACAATGCTATGAAACAGTAATAGTGAAAAAATTAATCCCATTCACATTACAGTGAAAAAACTCCACATTTTAAATCTGATAGTATGAAATGTCCTGAGTTTAAGCCACTGTCAAAACATTATCCAGAAAAACATTCATCTCCAATGATATTAAGGGGGGTAAATCCTGTGGAGCTAGATATTTCGAGAGCTTTCATGGAAAAATATAAGGGCTGTAATCTAAAAGTAGAAGTCCACCACTTGAAAAGAGAATATACTTTTCTGTGTGATTTAAGGATAAGTAAGGCTCATGTCCAGAGTTCCTAGGAAGAAATTATGTTTTTTAAATGACAATACAGTTTTCAATGTTACCTTATTGAACCTCTTTGGTGTAATAATCTGGAAGAAATTTGAAAGATCTATAACTGCTCTTCAGGATTTCTCTTTTTTTGAGGAATATATTTATCTTGCAGTAAAACCTATTCCCTTCTATTAGTAAAGAAGCACCTGCATTTACTTTTTGTATAAATACTGTAATGCTAATTCAAAGCCTATATTTGCCAGTGAACTTATGTCTGATGAATCTGTGAAAATATATAGTGTTTCCCAAATTCTCTGGATTAAGCCTCTGAAATAATTCTAAGTGCCCATTTATTTGTGATAGTACCCTACCGGTGTCAGTTTAGAAATGTTCTCTTTTAGGGTTAGTGGGTGGGTTTGTATGTGACAAATACAAGTTACTCCTAACAAACTGTTGCTACTTGCTTTTTCTTTGAAAAGAAGCAGAGGAAAGAAAGGAAAAAAAACATTCATTTTGTAATGCTGCTGTCTTATAGCTTGTTGAGTCCAGCAGAATAGTCTGTTGTTAGAAAGTTTCTTGTAAATTGAACTGCTGCTTCATAAAACATTTGTCCAAAATTGGTACAGCTCTACCTGCCTTTACTAAAATAGTAAACCACTAACCATACTTTGTCTAATACCTTACCTTGACCACTGATGCAACACAGGATGTTAACTCACGTACCACACTTATATAATGAGTTCAGCACATTGTACATAATTTTCATCTTTAATTCTTTTTGTATCATTGCCATTGAACCACATTCATAAAACCACTTCACTACATTGTAAATCCTTTTGCATCAGTCATAATATATGCGTCAAAGTTGCATATTTAATAAATCAAAGTTAAATCAAAGTTACATATTTATTAAAAACACAGAGGCATCAGGTGGATTAAACGGCCGCAACCATGTGTTTGTTGCCTATTACTGCCAATAACCTTTTCTAATAGAAGCCAAATATTTTGAGATGTGTGCAAGCCAGTAATGTCAGGGAGGCCATTTATTTATTTAATAGGATTGCCCATCCTACAGGACAACAGACAGCACTGTCAATATCCGGCCCTTCTGATTCATCATACCCACATCATAACTTTTTTTTACAACTCTTCACAATTCCTCTGGGACACCTTATAATCTACCAAGGAGCCAATGCCGGGCTGATAAGTCTCCTGAGAACAATCCCTCAGGGCTGTCTGGCCTGTGAAAGGTCCAGCTAAACACTCCTGAGACCTCCCCCCATCTTACTTTGGCTTCTCTTACCTTTCCTGCCTTCTGCCACAGAAGGGAGGAATATTCCTCCCTTCCGCCAAGCACATCTCACACTAATCCAAGTGTAGGCTTTTCAGTGCTAAACCCCCTTGCAATTCCTTATAGAAAGCCTGCATACCATCTTCATACAAATGGACCCCATACCCATCATACCTCTCTAGTCACATGACCTGAATGCCAGAGTGAGGAATGTACAATCCATTAATGACCCTTAGCAACTTATCCATGGTATTCATTTTCCATCTCATTCTTATCACCGCTTCAATGGACCTCACCCCCCTCAACCTTTTTCTCCGTACCACTTCTGACCAACAGCCAGCATTCATGCATGCAATTTACCTCTTGTACCATCAAACTAACTAGTTCTTTTAATGGACGCTGACAAATATCATTACCCCCCCAAGTGCAACACAATGGCCGTAGAAGGTTTACCACTTCTTGCTGCTTGTTGTAATCCTGCCCTAAGATGATGCCACTACTTTCCTGATACCCCAAACCAGACTGCCTCATAAGAAACATGATTTCTTCTTCAAAAGGATGAGATCACACTGCCCTGTGAGCTTTGTTCTGACAAATGATCTTGTAACCCATTAAACCAGGCAAGGAAAATACAAAGCTCAATAAAACAAGGTACTTGACTTCAGAGTCACTTCAGTTATATTGATCCTCACTAGGAACTGTAGAACACTTTGTGACTGGGATTTATAGTCAAGTTGTTTAGTAGGTATCTTGTAATTGTAAAGGAAATGGTAGCACCCAAGCTAGTAGTGATTAATTTTGACATATTGTGGTATGGTGCAACAAATACAAGTGCACTCTAAAAATGTATGCAAATGACTGCATATTGAAATGCAAGTGAACATTGGTAGGGCAATGAGACCTTAATGACATGCAAATGTGTACAATGTGAACCCCGTCTGCACCAAACTACAAAACAGGAAAGTTTACTAAAAACATTTGAGTTGTATACAGCAGAGATGTTCAGGAGCTGAAACAGCAGTCACACACATACCTCCTAACTTTCCAGACATTTGCGGAATATCCAGGTATTTATTTCATATTTTTGATCAATTCCTCTTAAAATTAGTGATTTTTTCTGCCAAATCTCTGAGGATTGGAGTTGCTAAATGATAATTGTCATCAGAGTTTCAGACTTCATACCCTTCAAAAACTGCATGCAAAACCTATTATTCTATCAACTTTCTAAGTTTATAACAGCAGTACCTGTCCCTATTTTGGGGCCTTTGTTCCTCCACTAATTTTGTCTGTGATTCTTGAGCTAAGAAGTTCAGAGGTATGGTCACACAGCAACATCTAGTGGCTATTTGTCCTACTACTTCCCAAGAGGTATGGTCACAAAGCAACATCTAGTGGCTATTTGTCCTACTACTTCCCAAGAGGTATGGTCACAAAGCAACATCTAGTGGCTATTTGTCCTACTACTTCCCAAGAGGTATGGTCACAAAGCAACATCTAGTGGCTATTTGTCCTACTACTTCCCAGCGGCTACATGAGGAGGCATCAGGTGATAATGAAAATGGCACTATCAGCGGGTAACAAGGGATCATTGATCAGGATAATCTGATAGCTGTTCAATAACCAATACTCTGAGTCCCAATGCTCTGAACAGGTTACTCAGAGAATTAGTTGAAGTGAAACCAGACCTGTTATTTCTTCTTTTTCCCACTGTTGTATCACCATTGAGTTAGTATATATAAAGTAGGGGAGGTGCCCCCCCCCCCATATTTGGAGGGTACAGCCTCCCTAAAAATAAAAAAAAAAAAAAGAAAAAGAAACAGCGTTGTTTCTTAATTGATGACAGTGGCTTTCAGTTTAACCTGTACACGGTACTGTAATTCAGAATAATTTCTGTCATATGGAAATCAATAACCCGTTGATCACATCTGTGTAGATCAATATATTCTACAGCGCTTGGCTGATGTTTTGCCCACATGCAAAATCTATATGAATGTGTGGCCTTTGGAAACCAAGGTAGATATGGCACTTGCTATCAAAGGCCTTTCACAGACTATCCGGGTCATGTTAGATCCGTTACAGTCCTCTGCCTCTAGAATACTGAGAAGGTTCCTCCACATTATACTTGTACAGGTTTATTGGCATATCTGGCTTCCTAGCACATTAGTAGAGTCAGTCACATCTATACATGGCTTATACTACTTTGCTCACCTCTCTGTGATACTGTGTGACGTAAAATGCACATCCATAGCACTAAAGGCTCCACATTATCAATGTTACAGAGATACACGAACAGGAAATGATAGCTTTCTGTAAAGTGTCTGCTTTTATGTGATACACATGGGAGTATAACCAATATGTCCAAACAGCATCAGGCAGTTCTCATGATTCACGTAAATGGCATATATGTTAGCTACATTGTCACTTCCTACAGTGAAAATTGATATTCAGAGCTGCAGCAAAGTCAATTGGTACTCTGGGCAATGCCCCTATTTGGTGCTTCCCCCTAGCTGGGAACTGAAAAACAGACTTGTTAACTTTAAAAAAGAGATCTTTCGGGGACAATTACTAAAAGAAACAAAACAGGTAAAGCAAAGAACTATTATGTCTCTACATTGTATCTAGTATGTTAACCAAATCATACAAAGAATCACAAACCACAACTCCAGAAAAGTGCTTCGCAAACAGGACTGCAAGCAGCTTGCAATATCAGTATAAACACAAGTGATAAAGAAACAAACAGATGTCTGGAACTCAGGAAAGAGAAAACAGTACTACAACTAAAATCAAACATCTGTTTAATGAAAATTTCTAAGTGCTTTCGTCCCAATAAATTGTAACAGGACTTCATCAGAGATAAAAAAAATGGATAAAACATCCTTTTATAAACTTAAAACAGGAAGTGCTGAACTTTATTGAACTTTTCAAACATTTAAAGAGACAAAAGTGGTTAGAATTTTTCATTAAACTGTTGTTTGACTTTAGTTGTAGTGCTGTTTTTCTTTCCTGAGTTCCAGATGTTTGTTTGTTTGTTTCTTTATAACTGGTGTTTATGCTGATACTGCGAGCGACTTGCAGTCCTGGTTGCGAGACACTTTTCTGGAGTTGTATCTAGCATGTGCTTATGCTATGAAATTTGATATCTAGAAAACACGCAGGCAAGCCTCATGCTGTGAAAAACAGTTGGATCACACATGTACATGAATGACATGAACGGTGCAGCAACATTATCTTCTGATGGCTATGAGGCAAACCATAAGCATGTAGCAGTCACATAAGAGCCCCCTCCCCAAACAGCAATGGACACAAAACATGGCAGCACAGATGATGCCATGACATCTATCCCAGAACTTTGGGTCCTGACGAGTGCACAATGGCAGTTCAGTGTCACACAGAACTGACATAATGCAGTCTGATAAGTACATTGTCAGTTCAGACTTCACAATGCATAAGTCTGCAAAAAGCATACAGGAGAACAAGCAGAGTGGGCTGCAGTCATCATCAACATGTGCACTGGTACTGAGACATACAGTGACATGTGGCTGCCCATGTAAAATAAATTGGGATTGTAAGGCATATGATGTTGAGATGTATGATTCAAAACAATAGGTACTCTTCTTCTGCAATAATTTCCTCATGCATTTGGGTACCACTATGTGATGGCAATCTCTATCTACTCCACTGGCTTACTGTGGTAGCCCTTTTGTGGCAGGGGATGTTGTGTGACTGTGGGACCATGACCTGGATCAACTCTGCTGACAAGGTGTCCCAAAAAAGGATGGGTGTCAGCAATACCCATGACAAAGGGTGGAAAAGTGTCATATGCTTCCTGATGCAACTGAAGGTAACATACACTGTGATGGCCCCTACACAACCAAAGTCCAGGTTTATGCCTTACCAGACTTTGGAATGCACTGCCAGTCCAGATAATGATGCTGTCACTGGTAATCCTCTGCAGTAAGGTGAACACCGAAGTAGCATGTTCCAAAAGACCAACCATTACACTGTCCATGGATTCTATGTCCTCAAGAACTTGCTGTTAGTGCTGGGTGGCACTTCTATGAATGACACATAGAACAGCAATAAGCTTCAGATTGTACTAAGTAGCAGCAGACTATGCCTGAATAATAGTCCAGTCCATCTGATGATTAACTCTGAATGCCACCTAATTGCCAGGGACCAGCTGCGACATGGGACAGTGATGGGCACCCCTGTGAGAATGCACTGTAGTGGGTACACCCACATCAGATGCAATGCACTCTTCTGTTTCTGTAGCTACAGAGGGGGCATAGATTGTGCTTACAGCCATGAGGGATCCCCTTCCCCAAATGTGGATGGTCAGCACTCAGAGTATACTGTCTCAGGTTCATCTGTGGCTTAGGCCACACTTTCTCTCTCTACTTTGAGTGAATGTCCACCCAGGGAGGAGATAAATAGTGCCAATTTGCCATCTGACTTTGACTAGGTTATTTGTGCCTTACCATCTTTTCTAGCTTCTGAATAGCTTCTATCATCAGCCTGTTGCATATATGTAGCCTCTACATATGACTCCACAGGTGGCCTACCCTGTAAGTATATAAGAAGAGACACCTAGTGTGAATATGAGTACCTATGCTGCAACTGCAGCCTAGTAGCATGCACACTTAAAGTGTCCACGTTGGAAGAACCATACCATCCCAGACTGCTTTTGATGCCATCCTGAGGCATCTGAATACCTGATGTTCCCATGTGAAAACATAAGCCGCAGATTCTGTAGTCAATCTACATTCTTTGTGTTCAGTAATTACTGTAAAATAAATCTTCCATACATTTTATTGACTGGTACATCATCCACTAAGATGCATGGGGATTGTTCCATCCTGATACTAGTGCCCACTCCACCAGGGATTATCCCAGTACCATTGTTTCCCTACATGGACACCACTCCTCCAGCTGTGTTAGTCCTCTGTCCTCTGGTGCCCCACCACATACCTGTGGCTAACCTCTCAGCTGCTATGGAATGTACCTTTCCCTTGGCAAGAGAGTATCCTGTTGGTGACACATGTATAGTACCTCCACCCCAACAAAATTGATATGAAGGACTAGTGTCTGTAACACCCGGTCTTATAAACACTGGTGAACACCCCTTTGCCCAACAAATAATGCACATACAGTATATGAGCAACAACAAATATGCTCAGACATTTCTGGACTTTGTAAATGCAAATCCACTTGACCAAATTGCCCCACTACCCACCAGTGTTGTTAATCTTCTTGAACATAACCTCCCAAATGTTTGCTTTAATTGCACCACTCCATTTGCTACTCCTCTCCCTTGTAAAATCTGACCATCTTGCTATGACCATCTCCCTAATAACTCTTCTGCATTCAGGGATTATTTCAAAAACAGTCAGCTACTATTTCCTGATCTTATTGATAATCACAGCCTACTGCTCTGAATTTTAATCCCTCTTGGAAAGAAAGGGTGAGGCAGCAGGATCAGTCCCACATAAGCATAATGGTGATTTTAAAACTAAGCCCATATGGTGGAACTACTACATCAGTAAACTGTATAAGAAAAAGAAAAAAATTCTCAGTCTCATCTATAAAATATGTCTATGACAGTGTCAGTGGTAGAACAGGTAGCACCCCTACCTTTGCTGCAGAAGGCTGTGGGTTCTATTCCCACACCAAGTAGATGAATTATCGACACTGCACTGCAACATAGGGAGGAGGGGTGCTGCACTCTTAAATGTGTCATCCTTTGAATGAGACATTAAACTGAGGCTCCATCTATATGAGCTGGTGACAACTCAGGTGGATGCGAAGGATCCCATGGTACCTATTGAAAATGGTATGGGAAGATGCCCTGGCCAAATTTCCCCAAATGGTATAAATACCACCTCAGGCCTCCCCTGAAGAGAGGCTACTAGCCTAGTGGGAATAACCTGATCATTAAAAGGGATACATAAATGAATAAATATAATAAATGCCTACTTCTTTATTGTAAAATGGATTTAAATCTATAAGGTCCCTCAAACTTACCATTAGGGAACACAAAGCTGGCTAGTACTTTTGGTTGCAACTAATCCAAAAGATAATCATAAGGCCTTCTTCTGCATAGATGTAAACAAAAATTCTGAATTGAACTTATCAATAATGGTTTTCTGACATTGCTGAGATTATTGTGAACACATTTTCTTCCAACATCACAACACCCACCCACCACACTTCTAATTTCTTTCCCCTTTTCCCTTCACACTTCCCCTTCTAAAATTAGTTTTAATTAAGTCCTTTGGCACTTTCCAAAATTAAAAATGCCATTTAATTTGGTCCTGACAATGTCTCAGGCTATCTGTTGAGAAGTGTCAAGTCCCATCCAACAAAATCTCTCTGTCAACTTTTCAATCCATGGCTCTCCACTGTTTACATCCCCAAGGTGTGTTGAAAGCTGAGCTGCTGTGGTGATTTTACATAAAAGTGGGCCCTCTACTTACTTGGGAACTACAGGCCTATTAGTCTCACTAGTATTATTTGAAAGGCTATGGAATATACTGTAGCTAAACTAATAAACAGTGATATAATTAACTTCACACATTGGACACATAGCAGTTACACTTGGTAATAGGCAGATTATGACTGCTCAACTTGGCTGAGCTTTTTGAAAGGGTAACTCAGGCTATAGATAAGGGGTATACAGTCCACATTGACTACCTGGGTCTTGCCAAGCCCTTTGAGACTAACTGTTATGCTGCAATTATTGGTAAACTCTCCTATCTCAATATTAACCCATATGAAGTTCACAAGATAGGTAACTAGCTGTCTAGCAGGACCAATTATGTTAAAATCAGGTTGTTCACTCAACACAGAAAAGTGTCACCAGTGGTGTCCCATAAGGCTCAATCCTGAAATACTCCTCTTTGGTATATACATCAGTGGCATGAATGCTGATATAAAAAGATTATGGCTAACCAAGTTTGTTGATGACTGCAAACTGGAAGCAGGTATCAAATCTCATTCTGATACACATATTCAGCAGCAATAGTTAGACCAAACCAATGCCTGTTGTGTTAATCAAGGACTTACCTTCAATGCTAATCAATGCATCATAGCTTCTTTTGGTAAATCTAGCATCACAACTACTTACTATGTTGATAAGATGTGACTTAAATCTGGCACAGTCAATGGCTTGGGTAACTAGGCTGATTGCCGACTCTCTTTTGACCACTATATTTCTGTAGTAGTTAGACAATCCTTCTGCCTTGCACAGGTTATCCTTCATATCTCCCCAAGTCCCAAAGAAGTTATAGTTCCATTTATTCCAACCTTATTAGGTCCACCATTGAATATAATGCCCCCTTTGCCATGTACCTCTCTAAGAAACAAAACCAACTTAAGAGACCTCAAAGTTTCCTCACCAAATCAATTGCAGATCTCATTTACCTACTCTGACAAAGTAAAATCCATATCATTCTACTTAGTGTCATACAGACGTCTGACAGGTGATCTTTGCTTAGCTGTCCATGCTATAAATGACATAGATCTCATTGAACTCTGTCACCTAAAAAGAACCAGAGGCAAAGCAAACACCTGCTCTGAAAATCATAACTTAAACCACAATATCAGCAACACCAGAGGGATTCACAGGTATAAAACCCAACATATTCCACATTTCTGGAATAAGCTGCACTTATAGATAAAGGCAAATACTTCTATGCAACATTTAAACCAGTCGACACGATCAGATAGGTGATCACAAATTTTCATCTGGGATATGTGGGAGATATCTTAATCTCTGATCAGAACTGAATGGTGTAGCTGATACTCCCTGGTTGTAAACTTAATGAGAGCCTATGAACCTATAAATCCTGAATGTCTGTAGTAGGATGGCTGAAATTGTCCACGTTCTGTCATCTACCTGGTCTTTCAGCCATAGACCGTATATAAATAAAGTTGGTAGGATGGCTCTGCTGGCACTATATCAACTTTGTATACCATACTATGAAAGAACAGCTATGAGAGTATGCCATACTGTATTCAGAGAGACATATTTGGGAACACATATAGACGGAACATGCCTAGAAACATTCACTCCCTGCAGGATCCAGCTTGTATGGTATGAATACGGGAAGTAAGCCATCCATGGTGCCAGCTTCACCTAGGGAAACATGGTTACATAACTATACAGTACTATAGTGGGGAGGATACATATGTTTAGGGGGTCTATATCACATAGTCAAAGTTTAATAACTTCGAACACGGAATGTTCAAACCATCCTGTTCGAAGTTAAAAAACTTTGACTATGGATAAAAAAAAAAAAGAAAACAAAATAAACTGTTGTAAGCAGGGGGGCAAGCCCCCCCCTGCACCTCCCACATGGGGGGCTGTGCCCCCACACCCCCCACTACTTAAATATACCAACTCCGAGATCGCACCACATTGAACATAACGGAAACCTCCCCTTATGGAGATTTCCATTGAAATGCTCGAACTTCTGCAAATTCAAAGTTTTAGTCTCGACTAGCTGATAGGAACCCATGTTTAGGTATACCAGTTATGTACCCAAAAACCATATGCTCCTATATATAGTACACAGAACAAGATCTAACCATAAGGATTGATAAGCATGTACAGGAATAGGTTGGCCTGAAACTGTGTGCTACTTTATTGATAGAACAATATATGCACACATAATACATACAGGAACAGACATTCACCCTTACATAAACTGAATTTTTTTACAAGGGCACACTCATCCTTAGAAAAAGGCAGTCTACTACACATTTTCATATTATTGTGTACCTTCACAAAGCTGCTTCTAAGTCCACAAAGGGATACAATGTCTTAAAACACTTCTTTCTGGACCGCCAAAATAGTTTAAGTGTGTGTAAGTCAGCATACAAAATGGCAATACGCCCTGTGACTCTGAAAAAGGAATTTTATAATAAAGATGTTACTGATTAATTTACTGTATATATATATATATATATATATATATATATATATATATATATATATATATATATATATTCCTCCCCCTCTCAGGACCAATGGTAGCACTTGTGTGTGTATTGCGACGTAAATTACAACGCTGTCAAGGGAAATTGTAGGTAGTGACTTGAACCATATGCGCTGTAGCAGACAAACAAGTGCTACCATGGGTCCTGAGAGGGGGAGGATCGCTTACGTGAAATGTCGATGATATGAAGAGTCGATGTTTTCAGTGAACTCATAGGAACCCATATATATATATATATATATATATATATATATATATATATATATATATATATATATACAGAGAGAGAAAGACAGATTAGATATAGATATAAATGTCTATAGATAGACAGATAGCTATAGATATCTATAACTTTCTATCTATATAAAAATATGTATCTATGCTGTTTGGCCGAATACTCACAAGTGCAAAAAGTAGGCCAGTTAACTCATTAGGCTGAATACCAGATCTCCAAATCCTCAGAATAGTGAATCACAAAACATTGAATTCCTGAACTGTGCTATAGCTAACCCTGAGTATTTTTACGACTAAACAGCATTGCCTAAATAAAAAAAAGTGTTTCCCTCACTTCTCGCCAGCACATATATCAGCAGCAGCATCATCCCCCTTTTTTCCCATTTTTTCTACATGGGGTTGGGGTATCATGTTAACTGTCGCCAACTCTCTCGATTCAGTGCAACTCTCCTGCCTTCTTCAACACTCATACTGACTGTCGCAGATCTTCTTTCACATATTCCAGTCAGTGACCTGTAGTTACATCATTTGAGTAATTTTATCACTGATAAAATTTCTTGGAATTTTGCTATGCAGAAACTGTTTTCCAGTCAAATCTATAACACCAATACAAACACACACACACAGACACACACACACACACACACACACACACACACACACACACACACACACACACACACACACACACACACACACAGGTAATCATACTGGGGACCTATTCTTGTAGTTGACATACCTTTGTCTCAGACAGCACAGAGGGTTAATAGTGAATTCCTAGGTTTGCACTGTAGGGGACCATTGAGGAGCCTAGCCCAATATTCCTGGTGCCACAAGCACTGTCTCGTTAACTGACTATGTGATGGTCACGCAGTAAGCAAAGGAGAGGTGAGAGATTCAACCCTGTATCACAGCATCTACAGCTCACAGCCTTAACCCTCTATACCAGCTGCTAGTCATTTATTTTGGTTTGAGGTCATGTGACTGCACACTACCTTGAGTATCCCTGTATTTACCGGTGTCATATATCTGTGTAGGACTGCTAATTTATGTAGAGGGGACACACTCCTTCCTTCAACCTGGAAAAATCGAATGGATATACTTATGGGACTCTCGGTTATAAGTGCTGACCTGGCATCTTTCCTTGCACATATTCTACTTCTTTTTTGTGAAACATTATGTTTCAGCACAAGCAGAATGAGATTTGAACCATGTCACCTAACACAGGAGGCAGGAGAGACTAGCAATCAGGCAGGGTTAGTTCTACAGAAAAATGCTGACCTGTGTTATATACATCCATTCCATTGGCAGGATAGGTCAATGTATGTCCATCTTCTCATTATGTCTTATCCCTACAGATCCAGATGATAGATGTGTTTAGCAGGTGCTTAAGCACAGTCCATCTCTGCTGAGGCTACAGCTGAGGGTGGTGATTAGGTTGCAGTGCCTTGCTGAAAAGGGATATTGATGGCTCATCAGAAGGTAGCCTGGCTGTATTGCCTGTGGTGGTCTAGTTGTGGCTTTAACAGGTGATGGGTCTGCATGTGATAAAGCAATATTCAGTAACATAGCTACAACAGAATGCCTCATGAAGTGAATTAAAGATTAGCTCACTCAGATGGCTCCCACCTCAGTCCTCCACAGAACTTTATGGTCAACTCCACCAGCCATTATGACCCATTAGCCGGCACTGGATCATGACAGTTCTCCTCTGACTTCCTAATTCTACTCATACCATGCCATATCTCTAGCCTGGTGTACATACTGCCTGTTGGTTCCAGCTCCATATCCTGTTCTCTAGCCTGGTGTACATACTGCCTGTTGGTTCCATATCCTGTTCTCTAGCCTGGTGTACATACTGCCTGTTGGTTCCAGCCCCATATCCTGTGTGTTCAACACTCTTTTGCACTGTTTGTCTTGGCTCATCCTTTGTCTCCCCATCATGGTATACAAACATCCGCACCTCTTTTCAGCATCATTTTCTGTGTACCTGTTTGACTTACGCATTAACACCCCACTCCATTTTTCTTTTATCCCTCATTTTTTTTCTCCCTATATATAAAGAAAACACAACCTGCACAAAGCCCACTTGCTTCACTGCTCACCTATGTGCCTCCTTAGTAATTAGGCAGGTGTTTTCCACTGCAGACTAGTACAGGTAGCCATTGATTTGTAAATATCCTCAGAAACAATCGATACACTACCTTCCCCACCACCTGAATACTCTTATATGTCATCCTGCATTTTTTTCTGCTTGCTGCCTTCCCATTTTTTCTACTTTTCTATACAATCCTTTCCTTCCCTTTTATGCATTTGAAAGGTGCCCATGATGACACCATAACTCTACAGTTGTAACTACTGTATAGCTATATGTCATTAAGTGCCGATTTTGTACAATCCTGGCAATGGATACACTGTCACACGCACACACACAAGTGTGTGCATACTCACAAAGACTTAGCACAGCCCTTGTATATATCATTTTATTCTAATATGCAGTGGTCTGGAAAGTAACATTTTCAGCATTATGTGATTCACACAGCTGCACTGTGTCTTGCACTTCTGTTTACATGTTCCACTGTACAGATGTGCCTGCTTGTGAATCTGCTGTGCTGGTCACCTATATACACTGGGGTGTAGCAACCTGCATAAAAGCAATGCCTGTCTTGGTTTAGATATGTAATTAGTGTGTGTACTACCTTAAAGCTATGCAAGCCTAATGCAGCCATTCAGTTAATCAATATGAGTCTCAGCTTGTGTGTTTTCATGCAATGTTTAGTCAGCACATGATATGCTGTATGTGTTTGTGAAGTCTTGAATTGTCAAGGTTTCATTGTATCAGCTGTAAGTTTGTCACTTCTGCTGTGCTCTGTATTTTATACAGTCTCTTAATCTAGGTGACTTAGACTAAAAAGAGTATATATGATGTATCGATAGATGGAGGGAGAGATACAGAGAGAGAGTGACAGAGACAGATATATATGGATATGTAGAAAGATAGATATATAGGTACAGATACATAATTTACATTGAGTTTGACCTCAGTTTTAGCATTTTTAGAAGTTGGGATATGGCAGCAAAGCCAAGAAGAATGGGGGTGCATGGGGCACCTACCACCAGAGGCAGGAGAAACTAGCAGCCAGGCAAGGTTAGTTCTTTAGCACTGTATAACGTTAAACTTTGCCATGTTATGTTTACACTGCTGTGTAGTTTTGATACAGCAATTGTGATGTTTTGAGACTTAATTTTGAGAGACTCACTACTCCATTACAAACCTTTGCAAAGTTACTAAGTATATCTATCCAGGTAATGCTGAGACAATTATTATTCAGTGCTGGAACCATAACAATCCCTCACAACAGATATTTGGTGTTGAGTTTTTTTGTGCATTAAATAACAAAGGAGAAATATTTCACAAACTTCAAAATTCACATGTCTACCTTCTACAGGACTTCCTAGTATTCAGCAGACAAATGTATAAAAAATAATAAGCTGTATCGGCAGTTCTGTTAACTTCTAATACTAGAGATCTGTTTCAATACATTCAGTACTGGAAACATACCTCTCAACCTCTACACTTCCAAATCATAGAACTGCCTTTCAAAAACTATTGCAGAGAGTCAGAAAGAGGAACACATGCTTATTTTTCAGGATATGATCTTCAGCTAGTACAACACATACAGTTAGTGATAAGTACTTTCTGTTTAGGATTTCTTTCCATATTTAATCATACATGCACCCTTAAAATAGTCTAACACTATGAAGAAAATGCTAAATATATGGGCAAAAATCATAACGCTATGCCGAAACCATAGCAGTTGAGAGCTATGAGTGGAAATTTAAATGTTCTTAACTAGGATTTTGTTTCCAGTTGATTTGTTCATAGGTTCATAGATTCATAGGTAGGTACTAGGCTATTGGCCCTAGGGCCTGTACAAGCCTAGCCAAAAAGGTACCCTGGCTTTCACCACCCAAGAAAATTATTTTCCTGTGCCCCTGTCAAGCAGAACCACAGAAGTGATCCCCAGGGTGAATTTCCTATTACCCATCCAATCATCAAGATTTTTCTTGAAGAGTGCTAATGAGGAGCTATGTTTGACATAGATAGGTAGTCTGTTCCAGAGTATGGGAAGTCTCTGGGACAGGAATCTATCCCTCCAGCATGTTCTGTTTATTGTGGTGACAAGGTTTAGGTCCCCAGAGCATGTAGCTTGGAGGGATTGGGATTTCTTTAAGTGGAGCATGTCCAACAGCTCTGGGTTTGACATAGCTTTGTATGTTAGGCAGAGATCGCCTCTGAGTAGGCTGTTTTTTGAGTCGGTCTGTGTAAGGCATCTGTTTGAGGCCAGTAATCCTCTTTGTGAGGTATTTTTGTGGCCTTTCCAGTTGTTGTAGATGTCTTGTGAGGTACATACCAAAAGGGGCATTCTACTCTATAATGGGTCTAATAAGTGATGAGTAGAGGGGAACAATGACCTCTTTTTTTCTGGATGAGAAACCTTTTGTGATGAGGTGTGCCACATAGAAGGATTTCCTGACCACTGTGGTGATGTGATTATCAAAGGAGAGACTACTGTCCACCTAAGTCCCAAGGTCTCTTATCGCACTTTCAGTGTTAAGTAGACTACTGCCTATGTGGTAGTTCATGAGTACAGAGTTTTTAAAAAAAAGGGATGACAATGCACTTTTTGGCATTGCGCTTGAGACCATGGTTTTGACACCAGACATCTGTCTCAGTGAGGCCCTTTTGTAGGATGTCCACATCATTAGGAGTTTTGATTATGGCTCCTAGTTTGCAGTCATCTGTGAATTTAGTTAGCCAAAGACCTTCTGTGTTAGTCTGTACTTCAGAGAAGTAGATGCCAAACAGGAGAGGACCCAGGACTGAACCCTGTGGTACTCCACTTGTCACTGGTCTGAAGTCTGATTTGGAGTCTGCTACTTTCACAGTGTGGGTACTGTCAGTAAGCCAGTTGGCAACCCATCTTGTGACATAGGGATTTATACCTAGTTTAGTGAGTTCATCTATAATTCCAGAGTGGGGGGATGGTGTTGAATGCCTTGGGAAGACCTAGATTGGACGTGTGAACCACCTTACCCTCATCTATGGCTTTGGTGACTGCTTCAAAGAAGTCTATCAGGTTTAGGAGACATGATCTGCCTTTTACAAACCCGAACTGTGTGGGGTCTAGAGTTTGGAGATCTCCAATGTCTTTGTTTATGAGTTCCATGATGATACGTTCCATGACCTTGCAGACCAGGCTCGTCAAGTTAATGGGGCAGTAGTTCCCAAGGTCTGTAGTGGCCCCCCCCCCTTTGTGGAGTGGGATAACCATTGCAGTGCACCATTCAATGGGCACAAAGCCTGAGGTGCAGCTATGATTGAACATGGTACTTAGGTGGGGTGCCAGTTCATTCTGTAGTTTGTGTAGAAGGCAGCCTGGGATGTTGTAAGGTCCCATGGATGCTGTGTTCTTGGCTTTGGAGAGTGAGGTTTTTACCTGTGCAGCCGTGATTACAGGAACTTTGCATTCTTCCTGTATAAAGATGGGACCTTTAGGGGGTGAGAGGGGGGTAAAGTCAGCACTGAACCTATCTGCCAGGATGTTTGCAATATCAGTTGGTTCTGTATATTTAGTGTCATTGTGCTGTAACTCAGAGCAGATCTGAGTGTTGCCATTGAGATTCTTGACATAACTATTGCATGCTTTGTGGTTGTCTTTAGAATCAGATTTTGTTTTCATAACTAGCATTGGAGGATTTTATGAGGGATTTCAGCTTCTTACTGAGGCTGACCAGGGAGTTCCTCCAATCGTGGGATTTTACTCCTTTTTTGCAACAGTTTCTTTCTTCTATTGTAGAGTTTGTTTATGGCAGAAGACCACCAGATTGGCTTCCTTTTTTTGGAGGATAGCATCTTGGTTCTGTTAGGGATAGCATGATCCATGCACTCATGTAAGTGCTTATAAAGTGCATTCGTGTAGGATTCAGCAGTCGTACCTCTATTGTCCATCTCCATGGGTGTCATGAAGTTTGCCACTTTTGTCTTAAGAAGCATGAAGTTGGCTTTGGAGAAATTTGTTATGGTTGTTTTCCTAATGGGGGTGGGAGCGGGATGTGGATGTCTAGGGTGATTAGCTTGTGGTCGGATCTGACCAAGAGGAGCTGACCTCTGGTGTGGAACACCAGTCACCCATGTTGGTGATGACCAGGTCTAGGATATTGCAGCCCCTGGTGGGGGTGTGGATAAGTTGATCCAAGGCATTGGAATTGATGATTTCCAGAAAACATTGAGCAAAAGAGTTGGTACACGAGTAGTTTTCCCAATTAATGGTGAGGTAGTTGAAATCACCCATTATTAGGGTGTTGGGTTGTACCTTAATATTTTCCAGTGTATCAAGAAAAGTAGAGTGGGAATCCTGGGGCATAGTGGGGGGTCTGTAGCAAGCTACAGTCTGGATTGCTGTTTTGCCCAGAGTTAGTTGAACTTGGATAATCTCGGATGCAGTATGCTGAGCAACTAGCTTGGAGGTGTGGATATCCTTAATGAATATGGACATGTGTTTCAGTCTGGGTTTGGTGGCTGAAAGGTGTGGTATGAATTATAGTCTGGTAATGCAGAGGTGCTCTCTGGAGCTTTGAACCAGGTCTCTGTCACTGCACAGATGTCGATGTTCTCCATTTTAAGGAGTGCCTCGAGTGAGTGCATTTTGAGGTTTAGACTTCTAGCATTGAGTAGCATTACCCTCAGATTTTGCTTGCTTGTACCTGTTACAGTGGTGAACTTGTCATTTGAACCTTGCCTAAAAAAGGCACTGTAGGGGTGGCAAGAGCCTTTGCCAGTATCCGGAATCCCAAGGGCAACAGGTGCAGGCCATCTCTGGCAAAGCAGCGTGGTCTGTCGATCATGTCATCCCAGGCAGACAGATACTGGATTCCCTTAGAATGACACAAGAAGCTTAGCCATTTGTTAAAGTCAATCATTTTGTCCTTGTACTGTGGTATCATTCTGGGTGATGGCAGGATGCTACTCAGGGCTAGGGTCATACCTGCCTGGGCTACAAGATCGGAGAGCTCCTCCATTTCTCTTTTCATGTAGTCCAAGGAGGTACGTCTCAGGTCATTCACACCAACATGGACAATGATGGAGTCATATTTGTACTTGTTGTGGAGTGACCTGAGTGCATGCATTATGTGGCTGATCCTGGCACCCGACAGGCAGCTGACAGTAACTTTCTCCTTGTTTAGCCTGGTGAGTGGAACATTACTGTGCCTGACTATAGAGTCACCTATGACTAGAGTGTTGGGTACGTTATGCCTTATGGGCTATAGTTGAGTGGCACACTGAGTATGTGGGCTATGTGTCATTTGGGTTGTGTTGGGGGGTGGAGGTTGCTTGCATTTCTGCTTTGGAGGTCTCGGTTGTTTGGGCAAATTTTTACTGAGAGCCTCCGTGAATGTAGGTGTGTGTTTTGTGCTTGTGTGTGTGTGTTTTGGTGGTGTAGGTTTTGAGGGACTATGTGATGAGTGTGGTGCAGTGCAAGTGTTTACCTTCTCATCTTGACTGTCGAGTCTAGTCTTCAGTGAAGAGAGCTTTGCTTCCAGTTTGGCTATATAAGTGCATCTCTCACAGGTTGTAGTGTTGGATGTTAGGAGGAGAGGGTTGTCTGTGTACATGAGGCAATTGCTGCATTGTCCCAAGATGCCCAGATTCATCAGGTAGACAGGAGAAAACACCGGGAGCTGACCTTTAGACATGTCTGGATATTTGCTTATTTATTAAGTACTAAAAACTGTTTTCCTCTAGACAAGTGGGGAAAGTTGAGTGCTGTAGTAATTTGTAGCTTATTTAGTGCTTACAACGAGTTCTGAACAAGTGCTGAGCTCAAAGAAACAGATTTGAGTGCTAAAACTAAAAAGCTGGCTAGTTACAAGGGAAAATTTGAAGAACAGACTTTATGGCACCAGGAATAGTTTAACCCTAGTTAAGTGTGTGTGTGGGGGGGGGGGGGCTCAGGAGCTCACAAAAAGTCCTGGACACAGCAAATCTGTATCTGGAAAAGACCTGCCACAGGAAAGGTGGGAAGCAAGCTTAGATTTTTTTTTTCAGTAAAAATGTTTTTTTCAGTAAAGTGGAAATGGAGAAAGCTGGAACAGAAGTTAATTCAACGTTAAGAATCTGAGTGGGCCGGCCTTCAAAAATGTTCTCTATTAGATTGAATGAACTAATGACACTAGACTGGGAGGAGTGTCACAGATCAAGTATACAGTATGGGCGGGCAACTGCAAAGCCACCAAGTATAAGAACACCACAACACTAGGCAGGGTGGGTGGGAAAAATTACAGTTCCTAGCTGTAGCCACCAAATAAAAGTTTTAAACAGATAAAGGAGCAAGCAGACTCTAGA
>NC_056740.1:260275204-260315204 GCF_019279795.1 Protopterus annectens | reverse complement strand
TTCCTGCCTTCTGCCACAGAAGGGAGGAATATTCCTCCCTTCCGCCAAGCACATCTCACACTAATCCAAGTGTAGGCTTCTCAGTGCTAAACCCCCTTGCAATTCCTTATAGAAAGCCTGCATACCATCTTCATACAAATGGACCCCATACCCATCATACCTCTCTAGTCACATGACCTGAATGCCAGGGTGAGGAATGTACAATCAATTAATGACCCTTAGCAACTTATCCATGGTATTCATTTTCCATCTCATTCTTATCACCGCTTCAATGGACCTCACCCCCCTCAACCTTTTTCTCTGTACCACTTCTGACCAACAGCCAGCATTCATGCATGCAATTTACCTCTTGTACCATCAAACTAACTAGTTCTTTTAATGGACGCTGACAAATATCATTACCCCCCAAGTGCAACACAATGGCCATAGAAGGTTTACCACTTCTTGCTGCTTGTTGTAATCCTGCCCTAAGATGATGCCACTACTTTCCTGATACCCCAAACCAGACTGCCTCATAAGAAACATGATTTCCTCTTCAAAAGGATGAGATCACACTGCCCTGGACCCAGTGATGAAGCCTCCAAATAAAAGAGTGACCAACTATCCAAATGCACTTCCAATCTGATGATGTGTGGGCTGAAACACAAAAAGAAGAGTTAAAGTCATTTACATCTCACATAGCTTTTAATTAGCATTGGACTTCCAATTGCCGAGCCTCTTAATGCCAGCTTTGATGCCCCCATTGTGTGTGCATATGAAGCTGCTCCTATCAAAAAGAATGTAACATACATCTATCTGTGCCTAAACCACACAACTTAACAGCCTCCCCTAAAACTGCCCACACATGATACTGTGTACAAGGATCACCTTGCTGATGACAAAATAATGGACCCTCTAACATACCCCTATGGTGTTTGCACTCCAACATACTGCAGTCAACTTCCATTCCAAACTCTTTGGGGTAGCCACTCTTACTCATTGACCTTTTCTTTCTTGTTCCATTTTGGATTTAGCCACATAAACCCAAATGTCTTCCTCAACATGTGTACATGCCACAGGTAAAACCATACATTGACCTTTTTCCTTGTTCAGTTGAATAATTTCTGACCTATGCCCCACAAAAACAACAGGAAAGCAGCTTTAAATAGTGCTACTTCATATAAAGAAAAACAAAACTGCTAAAATGGCAAGCCATAGTTTGCGTAGTACCGCTGGTCCTATAGGGTACATCTTGTCAAGAATCTTGGTGTTTTTCTCCCCCAGCCTTTAAACATTGACCATACTTGAAATGAATTAGCTAAGTCCCTTAACCCTAAAGCCTGATGAAACCAATTCAAGACTGATAATATGCTTTTTGCCCTCCCCAAACTCCAACCTCTTTCCTTCATTACCAAAATGTAAGCTGTTTTTTGGTGAGGTGGAAATGGGTATGCTAGTTCCAGCCTCTGGATCATCTAGTCTGCAAAAAATGCTGTATGCATTTATTATACCTTACTCTTGCCCTTCTACTGAGGGCATTACACTGTATCACGAAAAGCAAAAACCAAGGGTGCACCAACAGCTATGTATAAATCCAAAGGTTATCAGCAGAAAATTCCAAAACGACAACAGCCAACGGTATATTCCACTTTTTATTGACAGGAACAGAGTAAAACAGTGCTTCAGACTTCAACAACATTCAGTGAAAAGCCACTCTTTAAATACAACTTCATTGCACAGCTTAATCACGTAACGAGCAATTAATTAATTAATCATGTTTAAAGTGCCTGTGCCTAAAAAATTCAATGGTGCTTTAGAAGTTGGGCGCTCAACATAACATTATATACATACATCTCACTGAAACCATTTTTAGCAGCCAGACCACTTAAACACTGAAGCTTTGTGTATAGTCATAATAAGCTTCCTAAAAGATATATATTTTTCATGTGCATTCCATAGTGAGACAATTCACAAACTGTGTATATATATATATTTCTCTATATTAAATATCATGGTTTTCTTTATTAGACATATTCCTTTATACATTTTCATTAAGCAAATTTTTTAAAAAAATATATATAGACACAATTTATTTAATGACAGATAAGTTTAACTGAGGTTTTTAGAAAGTTGTTAAATGATGAAATACATCTGCTGTTATATATGTGTTTTAAGAATAATGTTGAAACAACACTTCTATGAAGTCATTTTAACTGCATCATGCTATGTATATAATGTTATGTTGAGCGCCCAACTTCTAAAGCACCATTGAATTTTTTAGGCACAGGCACTGAATGAAATGAAGTTGTATTTAAAGAGTGGCTTTTCACTGAATGTTATTGAAGTCTGAAGAAGCGTCGTAGGACGTGAAAGCGCTCACTGTTTTACTCTGTTCCTGTCAATAAAAAGTGGAATATACCGTTGGCTGCTGTCGTTTTGGAATTTTCTGCTGATAACCTTTGGATTTATACATAGCTGTTGGTGCACCCTTGGTTTTTGCTTTTCGTGTACAGTTCTTTTTATCCAAGGTTGCTTTGCTCAGCGGTGAGTTTCTCTATTGCTTGTACTGTGTTTTTATCTCACCGCTGTGACATGGCTATGGAACCAGCTCTAACTTTGAATTTAAATGCTGCAAGACCTGAAAAGGCACTTGGTTTAAACGAATTAATGGAGATGAACAGTAACCCTCTTTTAAGACTTACAACCAGAGAGCTATCTAGTAACAGTGATGCGAATAAGTCAATGAAGCATAATATGGATGTAATACTGATAACGAGGTGGCTAGAGACGAAACTACAGAAATTGAAGAACATCCAATGGCAGAAGTTGCATATGGAGGTGTGTCTCAGCTTTAGACTCGTCCCTAGAGGTCTAAGAGTTTTGAAGATGCCGACGTTCAGCACAGCGTATCCTGAATTACTTGCCAAATGGCAAAAATTAAATCTAGATACTAGCTTTTCATACATTTCGATATTAATTGATCAGTACAATATTGTGGAAAAAGCATTGATGACTGAAATCAATGCTATAGAGATATAACTGAGCATTATACTTAATGTTCAAGAAATGGAGATTTTGCGTAATGATTTAAAAACTATGCTCTCTTCTTTGGAGAGCAGATCAATGCAAGATAAGAAGAAAAAACTGGAGAGGGACTTTATGGATTTCCAGAAAGGCCAGGTCTTCTCTTGGCCGAGAGAGAGGATTCCCAATCGGGCACCACAGGATGCCAACACAAACAGACCCCCTCTGCTTGTGTCATCTGGTAATGGTCCAATGGATGCCCAGAAATCAACTATTATGCATACAACAGGGTCCATTGAGAGACCCAATATGCAACCCTCTAGTACGCTGAATTCGAACATGGGCTTCAAAACGAATAAATTCACTGGGAATAAGCGACAAGTCACCATTGAAGCTCTAATACATTCAGAAGGTGAGAAACATTCATCCACACACAATACTTCCCCCTTAACAGTGAATACTGCAAATAGAGATGTTCATGCTAAACAACTGACAGTGGAATTACAATCAGATGTTAGAGAAGATGAGGTGTTTCTAGAATCTGAAGGGCTTTCATCTGAAGGGTTTCCGTCTTTTCCGCTTCCCATAAAGCCCATAGACAAACGGACTTGGTCTCCTTACAATCAGAGGAAGAAAAGGAAAAGCACCGAAGAGATCTACGAGCAACAGAGGAAGGCACTGAAACCCATCAGCATGACCTAGTATTCAACATTTCTAGGTATGTTTTAAGTGAAAATGAACTTTCAGTATTAAACAAGGGTCTGGGTTTTATACCATCTGGCTTTGTAGATGTTGCAGACATAATTGTAGACATAAAGTTATTTACAAGAAATATAGGCCTTAAAATGTTATTTGGAGAGGCCACAAGCAATGCCGACAATGGTAGCATTAACATTTTCAGGAAACCATCAACATTTGTGCCTCCACAACATCCGATGCTTGAGGCATTTGAACGGGCTTGCGAAAGTGACTTATATGAACTATATAGTAGGAATGATGTGAAACCTGACTTTTTTAACATGACCAAGGAAGAAAGAGAAGCAGTGTTTTGTTTGCAGAAGAATGAAGACATAATAATAAGAAAAGCAGATAAAGGGGGAGCCATTGTTGTAATGGACAGAGGGATGTATGTAAGCAAAATAGAGTCTTTGTTATCAGACAGAGACACTTATCATCCACTAGATGGTAGTTCACTAAACAAAGTAATCAAGGGTGTACATGGTCACCTTTATGATCTTCTACTAAGTAATGTCATTGATATTGAGATGTATAAATACTTTATAGTTGAAAATCCCCTAGTTCCCACCTTTAGAGGATTACCAAAGATTCATAAACAACCGTCAGACCCCCCACTGAGACCGATAGCCTCAAGCAAAGGTTGGCTGACAGAACCTTTATCTATATATTTAGATAAAAAATTTAAGCCAATAGTCAACAACACCAGCCACATACTCAAGGACATTCAACATTTCCTAGAGAACCTAGCAAGTTTCAATAGAGTCACACCAATTGGAAAGGATGATTTATTTGTTACACTTGATGTAAAATCGTTATTTACATCTATTCCTAATACCATAGGAATAGAATATGTTAGGTTGTTCTTGCTTGAGAACCACATCACAAACAACAACGTCATCAGTTGGATGACATTATTGGATATAGTGCTTGAAAACAATGTTTTGTTATATAATGATGGCTACTATCTACAGAAAAAGGGAGTAGCCATGGGCACTCCCTGTGCCAACTCTTATGCCAATCTGGTATTGGCATTTTGGGAAACAACATATGTACTAAAGAATTTGATGTACGTCCATTGTCTCAAACACTATAGTAGATTTGTGAATGATGTTTTTATCGTATGGGGAGGAACTGAACAACAGTTGATGGAATTTGTTGAATACATCAATGGCACGACCAATTTCTTGGTTTTTGTATGTTCACATTCGCATAAAAAGATAGAATTTCTCGATGTAATGTTAACAAAGGACAACAATGGGATAGATACTGATTTATATAGGAAGTCCTGTTGGAGGAATAGCCTTTTACATCGAAACAGCATGCACCCCAGACATATACATTCCAACATGGTACAGAATCAAGTCCTTAGAGCATCGAGACTAACCACGCAAGACACTACCTACAATCAGCAGCAAAATAGACTGCTGGACAATTTCATCTCTAGAGGATATAAAAAAACTGAGGTGCAGAAAGCCATTAAGATGGGCAATATACATAGAGCTGGTAAAGGTACCTCATTTTTTAATAGGGACCATGATTTTAGGTATGAGAATACCACTAGTAATACTGTAACCAATAATAGGTTAATAATTCCTTTCACCAATAGAAATACACATATAAAACAGATTTTAGAGGACAACTGGAGATTATTGAAAGCTGATGACAAAATTAGAAATTTGGTGAGCGATAAGCCGAGCATAGGGTATAAGAACATGAAATCTTTGAATAGGCTTCTGTGTTATGAACTACCACATAGGGGCTCCACTTTGACATCTGCAATGCATGTAATCAATGTAAATACATAGCAGAAGAAGCAATTTTTATACACCCTCATACAGGGTATAGTTATAGATTTAAAGGCTTTGCCAATTGCAAAACCACAGATGTGGTCTATTTGGCACAATGTCAGTTATGCAAAACGTTCTACATTGGAAAAACTAATAGAACATTACGTGAACGCATAAGAGAGCACATCTATGCTATAAATAAGGAAAATACCACCAATGCATTGGCACGACATGTATTAGAAAATGGTCTAACACATTGTTTTAGATTTAGGGTGTTAGAAAAAGTGAATAGGACAAGCAGGCTGGGGAATCTTAAAAATAGAACAGAGGAAGTAGAAAATAAGTGGATTCTTAGGCTGCAAGCCCATAAATATGGTCTAAATGAGAAGATCTCATTGAAACCATTTCTAGCAGCCAGACCACTTAAACACTGAAGCTTTGTATATAGTCATAACAAGCTTCCTAAAAGATATGTATTTTTTATGTGTATTCCATAGTGAGATAATTCACAAACTGTGTATATATATATATATTTCTCTATATTAAATATCATGGTTTTCTCTATTAGATATATTCTTTTATACATTTTTTATTAAGCTAATTTTTTTGAAAAATATATATAGACAAAATTTATTTAATGACAGATAAGTTCAACTGAGGTTTTTAAAAAGTTGTTAAATGATGAAATACATTTGCTGCTATATACGTTTTTTAAGAATAATGTTGAAACAACACTTCTATGAAGTCATTTTAACTATATCATGCTATGTATATAATGTTATGTTGAGCGCCCAACTTCTAAAGCACCATTGAATTTTTTAGGCACAGGCACTTTAAACATGATTAATTAATTAATTGCTCGTTACGTGATTAAGCTGTGCAATGAAGTTGTATTTAAAGAGTGGCTTTTCACTGAATGTTATTGAAGTCTGAAGCTCACTGTTTTACTCTGTTCCTGTCAATAAAAAGTGGAATATACCATTGGCTGCTGTCGTTTTGGAATTTTCTGCTGATAACCTTTGGATTTATACATAGCTGTTGGTGCACCCTTGGTTTTTGCTTTTCGTGTACAGTTCTTTTTATCCAAGGTTGCTTTGCTCAGCGGTGAGTTTCTCTATTGCTTGATTACACTGTATCAACCATTCTCATCTGCCCATAAAATCTATAACTGCACTGACTCTCAATTCAGGGTAGGTTTTGCATTCTGAGATAGCAACCGGAACCGGGGCCACTGTAAAAAGAGAAAGGGCATCTGCTAATTAATTATCAATGTCTGCTATCTATTTGTTGGGTCCTCCCTCCCCTTTACCCATTACTACTGGTACTCCTAGCTCTTTGCAGACTTGAATAGAAGTATCTGCAGCTCACTGACGTTCCACAATGTCTTTCCTCCCCACAAATAAAATCATCCAAGTAATGAACAATGTTGTCCTCCCCTAACCTGTGTGCCACCAAAGCAAAAGGTACTAAACCTTTCAAATATAGCACAAGCAAACAAACATCCCATTGGCATGCATTTATCCACGTAATATTGAACTTCAAAATCCAAGCCTAACCACCCCTGGTCTTTAGTAGCAATGGGTAAAAGTCTAAAAGCAGAATCTATGTCTGCTTTTGCCGTACAGTCCTCTCTGCTTTTCACTTTCACCTTCCTAACTGCTACATCAATGAAGAATAAAGTGCCAAAGCCCCTTCACCATTTATGTAATCATTCACATATTTTCCCTCTGGATATGACAGGTGATCACTGAGGCAAAATTCACCTGGCTTCTTTTTTGGGGAGCATGCCTGTAGGTGAACCTTGATTGCTCTTCTGGGTCAGCGATGAAATGGGCCTGCCAATCTGTGCACTTCTAATACCTTATTTACCTAAGCTTTAACCATAGTCAGATGGTCTTTAGTAGATTTCAATTTCTTAATAATACCCCCTTTTTCTTACCTTTTGCTGGTATCCTGACCCCTGTGACAAACCCTTCTTATAACAACATCGCCGCCTCTCTACCTGGATATTGCTTGAGCCACTTACTTAAAATGTCCCCTCTTACTAAAGTCAGAAGAGGGTCCTGTGTACCCTTCATAGGGATGTGGCATGTAGAAGTTTTACTCTGGGGGTCTGTGAGATGAAACATGCCTTGGCTGCATGGTTTGTCTTTCCACATGTCATGCATTGATGTCTAAATTTACACTGTAATTGATTCCAATAATGGCCAAATTAAGAGTTAACTATGGAAATTAACTATACATACATACATATATATAAACACATTGTCATATAATATATGCATACACATATAAACACACCCATATACATGCATATAAACACACACATATACAGAAATATGCACATGTATATATTTACATATACACACACTAATATATATATATATATATATATATATATATATATATATATATATATATATATATATATATATGGGCCTACTTTCTTTTCTTGAAATCTCGTTATTTTGACAAACAAAAGTATGACCCCATATACATGAAAGTGCACTTAAACGAAAGTGCACTTTCGCGAATACCAGTCCACCGAACTAGTAATAACAAGCAGAAACACTGCAGCACTGAAGCATGCTATAGTGGGGATAAGGGAATATATCTGCTTCCCCACTGTAGTGCGATCTCGGAGTTAGTATATATAAAGTAGCAGGTGTGTGTGGGGTGCAGGGAGGATGACCTTTATTGTTCGTGGAACAAAATATTATTTATTATTAATTATTATTACTATCGTCATCACCACTTGATATACCATTCCAAATTGAGAACTTTGGGTTCCATCCATTGACCTGCAAGATCTGGCCACTATGATGCACAACTATGCATGTCTACTGATCTGCTACCATACACACTGAAATATCACTTATTTGTTTTAACCACTTTGTTTGGTGCCAGCATCATTTATTCATCTGGTTGCTAATGAAAAGGCGAGGGAAGGTCATCAGAGTGTATATGGCCCTGACTCATTCTTCCTGAACAGCTCCAAACAGACATCTGCAGAATACTACAAAAGTGATTTGAAAATGCTGACAAACTATCTTAACACTGTTACTGAGTAGCAACTTACCACACAGCAAGCTAAACTGTATAACCAGTATGACTCAAACTGCATGACAACACAGCATAATACCACTATGTTATTACCCCATTCAACACCTGAAGTGAATTCTAGAGTGACTTTTTATATAGTCAATCAACAATGCCAGATATTAGCATTTCTTACTTTTTATTACTCAGAAAATGCACACTACTGCAGAAACTGTGGTCCTTTATCAACTTTTTAAGTGAATTTCATTAATACTTATACATTTGTTCAGTTTTGTCCAGAATTCTTGAACCAAGAAGTTGAAAGGGACTTTGTATTAGAACACTACCCCACCAGGTGCGCAGTATTGGGGACCACCCAAACTCCGCCCAGAACCCTGCACATGATTTTTTTTCCTGTTCTCCTGGTGCCTTCTGTGTGGATTCTGCATGTAATGGGCATGCCTTCGTTGAAGGTTGGGCGTCAAGCTGGCACCTCAGTGTTTCATAAAAATCTACTGCCAATCATTAGCGGACCAGAGTTCCACTTTGGCGACCCCTTACCGGGAAAAAGCTGAAAGACAAGCAACAACAACATGTGAATAAACATAAGAAGATCTGCTTCCGCCATATGAATATTCAAAGCATTGAATTGTTTATCTTTATTCACAATACTTAAACATACGCACTGCTGTAACTGACCTAAATGCAAAATATATAACAGTGCATGAATATATAATGCAATATCTTCAAAACAGTAAAGCTTAAAATTCAATATATTAAAGTTTAAAATTTTAATATTGTGAAAGTTATGCAATATATTCGAAATAGTAAATTGTGCCTGATAGTGTCGTAAAACAAAGCCATGTTTTGGTTGGTGTATTATTTATGCTCTGAGTAGGAATATGCCTTTCTAGGACTGTAGCAGTGTGGAATCTACCACCAGTGACCTTAATCGGAATATATGTAACATTGCTTACAGATATTATGCAATATATTCCAAAAAGTAAATTGAACATGCTTTCTTCTAACCAGGAATATGTATGTATTGGTCCGTAGCAGTGCAGAAGCTATTGTCAGTGACCTGAATGCAACACATAATGAACGGACATAAGCAACTGTAGTTGTTGGAAGAAAAGTGCAGTTTTTAGGCTACTTCCGTAGTTATGGAGGGGGGGGGTAACAATGTGACAATCAAGTAGCACACTATGCCTCATTTGGATAGTTATGACAAATGAAACATTTTCAAAGAAATGAACAATTTGAAGAAAGTGGATTCTGATGAAAAGGAATTTTTGTATGAGTGAACGCCATTATTTACTGGTCTGTAGGCACTGCGTCTAAGCATAGCTTACCATTTCCCTCAAAGAATTGTGATCTCGGAGTTGGTATAGGTTCGTAGGTTCATAGGTAGGTACTAGGCTATCGGCCCAAGGGCCTACGTAAGCCTAGCCAGCAAGGTACCATAGCTTACGCCACCCAAGAAAGTTATTTTCCTGTGCCACTGTCCAGAAGAGACACAGAAGTGATCCCCGGGGTGTATTTCCTATTTCCCATCCACTCATCAAGATTTTTCTTGAAGAGTGCTAATGAAGAATTTTGCTTGACATAGATAGGTAGCTTGCTCCAGAGTATAGGAAGTCTCTGAGACAGGAATCTATCCCTCCAGCGTGTCCTGTTTATTGTGGTGACAAGGTTTAGATCCCTAGAGCATGTAGCTTGGAGGGATTGGGTTTTCTTTAGGTGTAGCATGTCCAACAGCTCTGGGTTTGACATAGCTTTATATGTTAGGCAGAGATCACCTCGGAGTAGGCGATATGCTATGGAGTAAAGCTGGAGGTTTTTTGAGGCGGTCAGTGTAGGGCATTTGTTTGAGGCCAGTAATCCTCTTTGTGAGGTACTTCTGTGGCCTTTCCAGCTGCTGCAGATATCTTGTGAGGTACATTCCAAAAGGGGCGTTGTACTCTATAATGGGTCTAATAAGTGACGAGTAGAGGGGAACAATGACCTCTTTTTTCCTGGATGAGAACCCTTTGTATATTTAAGTAACGGGGGTGTGGGGTGCAGGCTCCCCTGCAAAAGTGATTACTATACTGTACTATGCAACAGAATGTTATTTTGGTAAAATAAATGTTGTTTTATTTTTATTTGTAACTTTTCAATATTTGTATTACTATGTTTATTTGGAAAGCAAAAATGTGTGGGTGCTCATCCTGTGATGGCTTGGTGCCCTGCTCAGGATAAGTTAATAGAGTTGTGCCCATCTATTGCTGGGATACTGGGTCTTCCGTGATTCTGAAATGAATAAGTGGGTTATCAGGGAAAAACTAAGTAGTATTTGTTAAAATCTGTGGGAATTTGAGCAGGGAACCATAACTTCTGTATGGCTGGAGATTTTTTAAATAAATGGACTAAAAAAAAGAAAAGAAGAAGTTCACCAGAATGAACATTGACAACAGCAGCACAGTACGACCACACAATGAATATTCACAATGAATATTCACAATGACACTGGCAAATGTGCATGGCTTGTCAATCATGCATGATTAACATGCCATGTCTCACACCTTTGCCATGTCAATCACTTTCACCGCACACATTTCTGCTCAGAAATGCCGGTAGGGTAATGTTCTAATACAAAGCCTTATTATTATTATTAATTAGATTGGAGTATTGTTATTATTGTTATCATTTATTTTTCTATTATTATTATTATTATTAACATATGCACATGCCTCCAGATTTCTAAGTAAATCTGGAGTACTCAAAAAGTATCATTTATCTCCTTCTACCTGACTAAGCTTTCTTCTTTGTATTGCTGAATTCTTGCCACTCAAACGATGTGGATATCCAAAGGCAGACACTGTGTTTGCACATTTATCAACTTACAAGAATATGTGAGTTAACAAAGTGACTGTAAGTTTTACAACTCAAGGCCTTTACAGTGTCCCAAAATTACCAAGATAAAGCTTTAAAGCATTTCTCCCAAGAATTGTAAATGGAGTGCCATAAAACTCCCCTCTCTTTGTAACTGCAGAGTCCTATCTGATGTGTTTTGTCTTCAAACCTATCCCTATAAAACCTCTGCTTGCAGGAACTACAAGCTAGTTTTTCTGCTCTTGCAGAAAACTTTATAGCTATAGGCTAAGATCCTATCTTGAATTTAGCAGCTAAAATGAAACTTTTGCCCTTTTAGAAATAATCCCCCTTTCTTAAACAGGAATATGCTTTAAATCTGTTCTCTGTTCCACCAAGCCAATTTGCAGTAATAAACAAAATAATAACTAAATATTACGAACAAATCAAAGCTTTGCCCTCATATGAAATATTCCAGTCTTTCCTGACCAAATTTTGTAAACTGCCCCATTACCCTCCCCCACCCTTCTACCTTTCTTTTTCTTCTTCCTTAAAGAAATTACCACTAAAAATGAAATGGTTGCAATATTCTGCTACCTAGCCACAGAATCTCCTCCATCCAATTCCAGTTTTCTCTACCAAGGTTTTGAAAGGTGTTAATAAGCAGGTAAAATAAAGAAATAAATATCAAATAAATAAATCCACTGGGTTATCAAATGCAATCATGGGCTTTTGCCGTCCTGAACAAAAGTGTTTCCACTTTTTGCCAAACCTTTCTATCCACAGTTACCCATTTTATTCATGCATAACCTGCAAATGGCTGTAAATCCCATAAGGCCTAGCTTAAATATATTGACCCAACCAGCTGAATTATTATTATTATTATTATTATTATTATTATTATTATTAATAATAACAAAATTATTTTTTAAGAAATTAAATAGATATGATTTACTTGCACTAAGCACCAACACGTTAGTGAACCAAGTCCAAGCATAATTTATGTTCTATTAAGCATCCAAGCAGGCCACAACTCATTAGCCTTGCCATGAGATTCATCACAGATCCCAGCCACCCAATTAACTGCAAGCCTCAACTACTGTTTGCTAAGAAAACAATTTCTATTTTTGCTAAAACCTTTTGCATCTCATCCCTAAACCCCAGGCCTCACTTAGGCCTGTGTGCCTTTGTTTGTTTCACCCCTTAAATGAGCCTTAATCCCATAGCAAACCTTGCTTGAAAGTATTAATTTAAACCTATTCTATCATTTAAATTTAGCCTGATAGCTTCAAGTACATCTTTCACCCTCTAGCCTGTTTGTAACCCAATCTCCAGGCCTTTCAAAACTAAAAACTGATTTGAAATTATAAAATTATTCAAACTAAAACCATTAAATCAAATACTAACTTAAAATCTGCCTACATGCCCTTAAACCAAAATGTCTTTAAACTTCAACAATAACATAACCTCTTCTCTGATACAAAACATCAAAGACTCCCAACCTGGACTCTCAGACAAAATCAAAAAGACCCCTACCTTGTTCACAAAGATGACCCACGTTGTTCAAAGTGGGAAAAATTGCCAAGTAAGAGATCCAAAAGTTGCCAAGGTAGAGATAGAAAAGACTGATATGCTTTGTTCCCAGCCTTTTCAACCCCCTCCAAGAACAGCCCAACCTACCTTAACCCTCCTGACCTATCCTGTCCATACCTGTTTCCCACCTCCCCCTTCCCCCTCTGAAACCTGAGTCTGAGCTGACCTGCCTCTGACAAATGATGGCTTGCTGCGATCTAGCTTGACAGCTGCTGTTATTTTATTGCTATCCTGCTATCTTCATCTTTACATCTGGGAATGACTCCTTTCATAGCCAGGTGTTTTATCTTACTGAAACTGTTGAACCATCTGATCTCATAGATGTGCCTTCCAAGTTCTATGCACACTTTTAAAATGTGAACGACTACTTTCCTTACACAAAATATAGCTTCGTTCCCTTTCTTATTTGACAGTGGAACAGGAAGTAATTGTATTTTCTCTTTCATTTAGTCAAAGATGAAGTATGTGAAAATATTTTTTTTTGCTTTTACAGAAAGATTTGAGAATGCCTGTTTTATAAATCAGTCCTGCACCATAGACTCTCATGGTCATAAGGAAGTGAAAGGCAATCATTTTCTTTTGAACTGGTTCAAGTTAAGGATAATTCTATCGTAGTTTGTTTTATTCTATTGAATAGTTCAGGTTTGTTTGATAGTGCCCTGTATAACTGAGTATCTGGATGGTACAAGACTGATATATGTTATATTTATTTAATATTTGCTAACCAGGTACATGCGATGGTCTATAGACCCTTTCCAGTCATCATTTGGGCCATGGGTTAAGGGGGGGATGCAGTATATATATATATATATATATATATATATATATATATATATATATATATACACATATGTATATTGCAAGTTCAAGGAACCACTTGTGGCACCAGTTTGTATAAAACACAAGCTTATTCAAAAATACAGAAAATAAATCAATATAATACCCCTTTTGGTTTGTAGTTCAAAATTAAAAAAATGCATCTTTAGCCACTTTCCACCAACTACACAGCTCCTCCAGGAACCAGGCTGCCTTTTAGAAGACCTAATCCATAGGCCTCAACCAGGCCCTAAATCCAGTCGAGGTGATTCTTTAAGATATCCTCCACAAGTTAGTCAAGTTAGTACCAATTAGGCTATTACATAGTATTTTAGATAAGCTTCTACTCACCCTTCTGAACCTCCACCATGAGGATCAAATGTCTTCAGTAGTTTAGCAAAGGCCAGGTGAAGGGAGCAACTGCCCTGGGCACAAAATGCTAGAGGTTGTGATCGAGAGTTCCTGCACCTTCACCAAGCTTTATAGCATTTTTTTTTTCATTTTTGTTTTTGCAGCACCAAGGAGGGTGTGTGGTATCTGTAGGAGCCAAGTTGTTGTATAATATGCCAAAGTCCTTTTTCTTTCCTCTTTTCCTCTCGGGGGGGGTGGATTTGTCTATAAGGAAGTCCTGGTGATGGGTGGGGCAGTACTTTGGGTATAAGCACTGGGTACTAGAAGAGCCAATGACATCTCTAAACATCCTGTCTTGCTATTGCCGGTGTCCTCTTTTTTGTGCAGCATTAATTTGAAGTCCATGCCTTATTAACTGTTTAATGCATACTTTTACTGACTAACACTGAGGGAACTTTTCATTTCCTGGGCACATTTAAAGGCTCATATACCTTTTCAAAAAAGTGAGTATGTAGCTATTATCCCACTCATTGCCTTTTTCCTTTTACTGATAAGTTGCACAACTCCAACAACCCCTCCACATTCAGGTTGGCAAAACCAGGCCTGTGGGTGACTGTATACTGAAAGCGTTAGAGGGGCAGTGCCCATCAGCAAAATTTTGCATTGCTATTAATCTGCCTTTTCAACCATTGTAATGCAACTGGGCATGATCAATCCCAAATGCCTACCTAACAATGGTTCAGATTTGACAAAGTGAATGAAGCCTGTATATGTGTATATTTACAAATATGTAGTGTGTGTGTGTGTGTGTGTGTGTGTGTGTGTGTGTGTGTGTGTGTGTGTGTGTGTGTGTGTGTGTGTGTGTGTGTGTTCCGAAAATTGTATCTCAATGCTTAAACATGATTGGTCAACTTTCAGAAACATCTGGACATACTTAATGCATAAAACCTGTTAAAAAACAAGAATGGACAAAAAGTAACCCTTTTCAAGTAAAATCACACTATTGTGAAGCTCTACAAGTTCTATAATTTTATCAATACTGCTACACTGAACTGCTGTGGTTTAGCATTTCTTTTAACATGTCGTAGTCTGATAGGTTTTTCACAGTTGTCAAAAGTGCTGCTCAGTTATGGTAGTTGCATCGTAAATCATGCTGTGTCTTTTTTGATGTGATTGATTAATAGTAATGAATATTAGTTCTTTCATAAATTATAGTGTCCTTTTTGACATATTTGATTTATAATAAAGAATATAATGCAACGTCTGTTTATAATTATCGGAGCTGAATTTGTTAAATAAGGCTGTTTTTACACGAAAATTATTAGCTAGTAGTTCAAGCATTTTCATGCAACTCACAAGTATAACTCATTTTTCAGTTTTCTATATCTTATTATTCTGTTGTTGCAAAGTACAAAAAATAACTCACCTAAAGTTCACTCCCATTTCACTGCTCCATTCAAATAAATGCAGTTCTGGCATATTGCTTATTACCCAGAGCAGCAATGGATGGTCAGTGTGGGTATTTCTTCTTATCAACTGCAAACCAGAATGACACATTTGCAGACCAGACAGAAAAGGGCTACAGTACAGAATGCTGATTGTCAGAATTGTTTTATAATGTTGTGCATTTGCTCACCTACAAACTGCTGAGATCAAACATAGTGATGGCTTAAGGTTATTTTACTTTCTCATGATCTTAGCTCAATGAGAAATTTAAAAGTGTGTATTTTTGCATGAGTTTCTTTTCTGTACACTGATTTTCCCCGTATGGCATACAAGGTGCAAGCCACTGAACAAAGCAGGTCAGCACAATTCTGTGAGGAAAAGGCAAACTTTAATAAAAGTTAAACCATGATCCACAGCCCAAAGCCTTTATCAATGTGTTACATTCACTACAGTTATACATGCCATATATATAAGTAAATGCTAATCAGCAGTTACAATGCAGCCAATCACCATTTAATCCATAAATGATCATTTAGACCAGGCAGAAATAACCCCCAAAGTCTGACAATCCAAGCTTTCTCTTTTTTATTTAAAATATTAAGCCATCCAACCTTACAATTCCTATTACCATATATTTTATCAATAATTATAAACTGAAATTGGGCAGTAGTGTGTTTGATAGTATATTTGTATAAACCATTTGTGGAACTTTTTTTCTAATGTTGCTAAGATGTTCCGATATTCGTAATCTTATAGGTCTAGAGGTTTGACCTATATAAAATGCTGAGCATGTACATACAGCTAAATAAATTACCCAGTCAGTGCTGCAGTTGTGCTGGCCTGCTTTGTTTGGTGAATTGTGTTTTTAGTTTGGGCCATTGCACTTGCCATACGTGCGGAAGTATTGTGTTTGCTTTCGGATTTTATACAAGATGCAAGCCCCATATTATCTGAACTTATATAAATCAATTTAATATTTCCACATCTATCAGGAAAGATGAAAAGACCACTCAGCATTATAACTCCCACCTTACAAATAGAAATTTCACTGGCAGTAACTTTCTATGAAGATCATCAATCATGGATTAAAATTAGTGAATTTAAATCAAGAACTGGAAACTTTATCATTTATAACTTGTCAATTAGCTGGTTAGCAACTTTAGGGTACTTGTCCTCTGCTATAAAGTGCAAAACGAAATGTTAATAGCTCCAGTCAGACCTCCATCCCAATCAGAGAAGTACAGCTTTTGAATTTCAAAAAAATGCTTATTTAGCTCTATGATGATGCTCTCTGTAATAAAAGGCAGTGCAGAATGTCATAGTTCCATTCACATTTGTACGTTAATTCCATATGCTGCTTCCAAAATCAAAGTAAAATCTACAGTCAATGATACACAGACATACACGCACACACACACACACACACACGCACAGGCACACGCACACGCACACACACGCACACACACACACACACACACACACACACACACACACACACACACACACACACACACACACACACACATATCCATCCTTACACTCACACAATTACACATCTTTGATGTGTCTCAAATAGTTTATTAGAATCCACTTTGGAAGTATCACTACTTTTCTCACATCATAGAATACTAGATTACTCACTATTGAGTACTATGGGGAAAAGCATCTACTCACAAATATAACAACAGTTGTAAGTATCTGCCAGAGCCAAATGCTGGCTCACACTGCAGATCAACTGCAGCAGCCATGGTTAAAGATGTGTGGCCAATAAAATGAGAATGCATAATGCAATTGGTGAGTATAAATTACAAGAATGTATAAGGAAATTGTCAAGCTTAAATTAAGGCAATAGTCCTTCAGAATGCTATGTTTATGTGTACTGATGATATGCGTTGACCCAGTTTTGCTGCCCCCCCCAACACACACACACACACACACACACACACACACACACACACACACACACACACACACACAATCCCTAAATATTCTACTTCTGAGGTTGCAAATACTCAAAGAAAAAGGAGTATCTTTATTTTCCTTTTTGCAGCCTCAGAGGTAGTATGTTTAGAGATGAAGGGTGTAGGGAAGACCTCCACGTCAAGGTTGCAGTAGGTGCAAGACCCTGGCCAAAAAGTTTTAAATTCTGATATATTCCATTTAGCTTTATGCCAGTTATTTGTAGTGGTAGGACAGTATCACTGGTGAGCTACGCATCTAGTGGTTTATTTTCTGTAGTGCAACACAGGCACATTTCACAATTCAGTACTACTGTTCAAACTGACCTCTCAAAAGCAGAAGTCAAACTGCCAAAAAGGTAAGAAACAAAAGTAGAAAATATGTTTAGAGCAGAGGGAAGAAATGTCTGGCAGATGATGATACTGTACTTAAAAACTGTCACTTTAATAATGAAAAGAGAAAACTTAGCCATGAAAATTAATGGAAAATGGAGGGGGTTGAAAAGCAGCAGTCCTAATTAGAAGTTTGCCAAGATATTAGAAGGAGTTAGTGGAAAAAGTAAAATATTAAACAAAAAAATGTAGCCTCCTATAGATTTTTATTTACGAAGTCCTTGTTTCTCTTTCAACAGAAAAAACACACCAAAAATTACAAATGGCAAAATATACAAATGGAAATGATTACAACAACCATGAACAAAATAATGTAACAGAGGGTGTATACCACAGCTCACCTGCCACAGCATATGCATAAGAGGTGCATAATACCTCTACACACACCTGCCAATTAGCAGCGTAACCTTAGCCACTCACTACAGTCCCTAGAACAGCATTGCCATCCCCACTCAAACTTCTTCCAGCCATCTCCAGGAAAGGGAATAGCTATACTGGCAGACTCATATTCTGAAATGACCTCACCCATTCTGAACAATGTGGAGCAGAGGGAAGGATTCAGCAAAAGCCTGCACCAATAGAATTTTCTCAGCTTCTGCCCCAGCCTTAAGTATCCTAGCTAAACTTCCTTCTTCAAGCTACCTCATATCCAGTCCCAAAACAGCAAATAACTGTCAAACAAATCCTATATCGTAACCCACCCCCTTTTCAACCTAAATCCATCATCCTTAATTATCAAACCCCTGACAGGCATTCATACACAAAAATGACTGTCAGGGACAAACTCATTATAACATATAGCAGTAAGGAATTAATAAGGCTCCCACATGTATAGCTAATGACATTTTAAAAAAATAATTAGCTACTTCATTTCAAATAGGCATTGGTATAAATCAAGCCGTGAAAGAACAATGCAAGAGGAGAAGGTCACGGTGAGCAGCCTGTCAGGCGCTAGGATCCACCACATAACACAAGCACTCAGGACACTCCAAGGCAAGTACAAATATGACTCAGTCATTGTCCATGCTGGTGTGAATGACCTGAGACGTACCTCCCTGGACTACATGGAAAGAGACATAGAGGAGCTATCTGAGCATGTAGCCCAGGCCGGTATCACCCTGACCTTGAGTAGCATCTTACTCTCACCAAGAATGATGCCACAATATGAAGACAAGATGATCAATTTCAACAATTGGCTTAAGTACTGGTGTCATTCAAAGGGGATCCAATGCCTGTCAGCCTGGGATGATATGTTCGACAAGCCACAATGCTTCACTAGGGATGGCTTGCACCTGTCACCCCTGGGCTTTCAGATATTGGCAAAGGCTCTTGCTACCCCCATAGTGCCTTTTTTAGGCAAGGCTCAAAAGACAAACCCACCTCCATAAGTATCACAAGGGATAAGAAACTAAGAGTAATGCTACTCAACGCCAGAAGTCTAAACCTCAAGATGCACGCACTTGAAACTCTCCTTAGCATGGAGAACATCGATATCTGTGCAGTAACAAAAACCTGGTTCAGGGCTCCCGAGAGCACCCCAGCACTACTAGGTTATACCTCATACCATACTTTTCAGCCGCAAAACTTGGACCGAACCACAAAAGGAGGGGGAGTATCGATATTCATCAAAAGATCAAAGATACCCACACCTCCAGGTTGGTGGCAAACCACGAAGCATCAGAGACTATCCATGTGCAACTAACAGTGGGTAAAACTGCCTTCCAGTTTATAGCCTGCTACAGACCACCCTCCCAAACCCAGGAACCCCACTTGGCCTTCCTGAGAACACTGGAAAATATGAAGGTCTCTCCAAAGACCATTATATTGGGTGACTTCAACTACCAAAACATAGACTGGGAGCATTACTCTAGCTCCAACACCCTAGCCCAAAGGTTCCTAGAATTCATAAACTCAAATGCTATGGAACAACTTGTTACCACTCCCACAAGAAGGGAAAACATACTGGACCTGATCATCACCAACATGGGGACTCTATGCTCCAGACCAGAAGTGTATCCCTCACTGGTAAGATCAGACCATAAACTGATCTCACTGTATATTCACATCCCGACCCCAACCCCTGCCCAGAAAACCACAGTGAAAAACTTCTCTAAGCAAATTTCACACTCCTCAAAACTGAAGTGGAATCCTTCAAAGCCCCCGGGCCTGTGGAAAATACGGCCCAGACTACAGAATCCTTTATAAATGCATTCTATGAACACCTTCAGGAATGTATGGATCATGCAATCCCAAATAAAACCAAGACCCAATCCTCCAAAGGCAGACCCCAGCCATAAACATACTATACAATAGAAGGAGGAAGCTACTACATGATAGAGCAAAATCCCAAAAAGGGAAGGCATCTCTGATCAGTATTAGCAAAAAACTAAGGGCACTCATAAAATCGTCTAAGGCCAGCTTCGAGAGAAAAATTGCACAGGACTCTAAGGATAACCACAAGGCTTTCTTTAGTTATGTTAGGAACCTGGGTGGGAATTCCCAGATATGCTCAAAATTAGTCCAAATGAACCCACAGACATTGCCAACATCCTAGCTGACAGGTTCAGCGCAAACTTCTCCCCCCCCACCAAAAGGGCAAATATCTATCCCAGCAGAGTGCTGCCCCCCTGACATCTCAGATGCTCAGGTAAGAGCCGCCCTCTCCAAAGCAAAAAACACAGCATCAATGGGACCAGATGGTGTCCCGGGCTACATCCTACATGAACTCCAAGAAGAGCTATACCCAAACATAAAACTACTGTTCAGTCTCAGCCTTACTACAGGATATGTACCCAAAGAGTGGCGTACAGCAACAGTGGTCCCTCTCCACAAAGGTGGTGTCTCAACGGACCCTGGAAACTATCGCCCCATAAGCCTGACTAGCTTGGTCTGCAAAGCTATGGAAAGGATCATCATGGACCTCATAAATAAAGATAGTGGGGACCTACAGACACTGGATCCTACCCAGTTCGGCTTTGATAAGGGCAGATCCTGCCTCTTAAACCTGGTCGACTTCTTTGAAAGAGTCACCAAGGCCGTTGACGAAGGGAAGGTGGTCCACACAGCCTACCTGGACCTCGCAAAAGCCTTCGATACAATACCCCACTCGGACATTATAGATAAGCTCACCAGCTTAAATATAAACCCCTATGTCACTAGATAGGTTGCAAACTGGCTCAAGGACAGAACCCACATGGTTAGAATTGCTGGAGTCATGTCAAACTCCAAACCAGTTACAAGTGGTGTCCCACAAGGCTCAGTCCTGGGACCTCTCTTGTTCGGTATATATTTCTCGGAGGTACAGGCCAACACAGAAGGACTGTGGCTGACCAAGTTCGCAGATGACTGCAAACTGGGCGCCATAATCGACTCTCCAGCCGACACAAGCATCCTCCAAAAGGGCCTCATAGAAACAGACAACTGGTGCCAGAGCCATGGCCTCAAGCTAAATGCCAAAAAGTCTATAGTCATCCCCTTTGGCAAAAACAAAGTGCCCACAAATTATCACATAGGTGGTAATCCATTAAGTACAGAAGTAATTAGGGACCTGGGGACCCAAGTTGATAACAATCTCTCATTTGACAACCACATGGCCAAAGTGGTTAGAAAAACATTTTATATAGCCCACCTAATCATGAAGGGTTTCACATCTAGATTAGGGGAGATCATCATGCCTCTTTACTCATCCCTCATCAGGCCCATAATCGAGTACAATGCCCCTTTTGGGATGTACCTTACCAAGCACCTGCAGCAACTGGAAATACCCCAAAAGTACCTCACCAAGAGGATCAAAATGCTCAAACAGATGCCATATGCTGCCTGGTTAAAGAAACTCCAGCTCTACTCAGTGGCATACCGCCTGCTCAGAGGCGACCTGTGCCTGATGCATAAAGCCATGTCCAACCCAGAATTAAGGGACATGCTGCACCTCAAAAAATCCAAATCCCATCGAGTTACACTCTCAAGAGACTTGAACCTCAGCACTGAAATAAATAGGACATGCTGGAGGGACAGATTCATAACCCAGAGGCTCCCTTCACTCTGGAATAAAATCCCAGTCCAGGTTAGGCAGAGTCCCTCATTGACTCTCTTCAAGAGGAATCTTGATGAGTGGATGGGAGATCGTAGGTTTACCCCAGGTATCAGTTCTGTGTCACTGTTAGACAGAGGCACAGTATACTAACATCAAAAAAGGGCATAGCAAAATTAATTTAAAATGGGTGGCAAAAGTCAAACATACTCTGGCTAGGCTTATAAATGCCCTAGGGCAGATAGCCTAGTATGAACCTATGAACCTATGAACCTATATCACAGGAATAGGCGATAAAAATTCCAGAAAGGGACACATGACTGAATAAGTTGAAGAACAAGGAATCAAATCATAGGAAAAAGAAAACATAAATTTACTTTAAATAGCACAATGTCATCTGACTTACATGCAGAAATGCTTATGGTAGGAAAGAGTGGGAGACGTCGGAAAGTCAGTGCATTCTAGACAAGACTCTCCCCTGGATTCATGAAGCTCGATGAAAGGACGGTTTTAGCCTTGCGCCGAGCATCCTCCTTACAGATGGTGCAGCAGTACCATATGAATATTTATGAGAGTGCGCTGCCGCACCCTCAACGTGCACAGTAAATGTGTGCGAGGGCAGTGGGCATGTTTAAGTGCTCTATGGAGGCTTAAACATGCCCCCACAGTTGCACAACCTACAATGCTTACTATTGGAGCCTGCCTCTAATAGTAAGCAATTAATTCAGTGTCTGTGGATACTGAAATGTATGCTAAGCATGCAAGAGTGTCCACAAACACTGAAATAAAATCAAAGTAGTAAACACACACGCACGTAGTGGAATGTTGAGCCCCATCCCTAGAACTATCACAATTAGATTCCCCGTGTCCCTATTTTACATTTGTATTGCTTCATTATTGAAAGTGTAAGCAAAGCGCAGCGTGCTAGCACATTGTTGGCCTCTGTTTAGTGTAGCTTACACATCAAAATCATCCAAATAGAAAATAACATGCGGAATCAGCATTAATGTCAATAGTGTAGTGATTAGAGCATTCGCTTAATGAACAGGCATGCATAGTTCGAGTCCCACTATAGCACATTTCATTTTCCATGTGGAATGTGTATATGAACATATTTATACATCCTTTTGCTGTATAACCTACATAATAACATGTAAATGTGAACTGGAGTACTGCATGAAATGTTTAACTAATGTCATTCAATCAAAGTGGTAGTGTCATAATGAATAAGGCACCAGTAAGCAGGTGTAAGCACAAATAAGCAGTAGTAAACATATATAAGTACCAGTAAGCAAGTCTAAGTGCATTTGCATGGGTGTAAGCAGTGCCCACACACATTAAGCATAGTAGAAGCTAACCGAATTTAACAAACTGTAATTGGAAGATAGTACAGCTTACCATAGCGCAAACATGCACACACCCATTCACAACTGCTTAAAAGTGCTTTAATCAGTCTGTATCCAATGGCCCTCATTCTGGCAGCAACAAAATAAATGGCCTCTGCAAAGGCAAACCCAGGACCCTGCACACCACAGCCAATGTGATTTACCACTAAGCCATGGCAGATATACATAACTCTGATGTTATCACAAACATACCGCCCAGCACAGTCATGCAACAGTATAGGAAATGTATATAATTATGTAGATGCATGTGCATGTGTATGTACAGATATATAATACACACACACACACACACACACACACACACACACACATATATATATATATATATATATATATATATATATATATATATATATATATATATGAAGAATGAACGTCGTGACAATAAAGCATGCAAAAAGAATGAGAAGGGAATCAACAGCAACCCTAGCATTATTTAGTGCTGTCAGCTTATGTCATCTCAAGCTAGGCAGGGGTGACACTACCACAGGCAGGACACTACTGGTGGGACTACCCAAAATTGCTAGGCGGTGTGGACTCCGACCATTACATACATGGGTTGGGACAACATACCTGTAGAGATTGCTAGCTGAGGAGGGGAGAGGGCAATGTGTGTCATGGCTGTGATAGCAACCGAGGAGATGGATGGTTTTTCGTGTATGTCAGAACTCGGGTAGTGGGGAGGAACCATGGGTATGAAATTATGGATCGGTATGGTCAGGTTGGATGGCTTGGTTGGTTTTTATTGGACTTACTTCTCATGGAAGTCCTTCAAGTTCAAGTCAAGTATATATGCATACACACATGCATACATGTATATGTAGAGTAACATTCCCTGTAACACATGCATTTCTAAATATAACATAAATAACATGAAAGTGCCCCTACAAAACCTCGACAGTACATAGAATAAAGAGGAAGAGATGAATCTGCAAAAAATGCAGGCGTGTACTTTGTCTACTGAAGTCAATTGTATTAAAAAAAAATAAATTGTGAGGACTTTCTCAATGTAAAAAATTGAAAATCATTCCTGTGAATCTGTCTTAATCATCAATAATATCAATAAACAGTTGTATAATAATGTTAATATAATGCATTGCTGGCTATACATGTAGTGTATCATGTTGTGTGTGGTATTATTACTATTTGGTAATTTTGTTATTATTTGTATGATGTGTTAGCAGGGAAGTAATGAAGTATAGAGTAAAATAAATCTTAAAAATAGATTTGTCTTTAAGTTGTAAAAATTGTGACAAGTGTGAATAGTGTTTTGACCACACTCATCACTGTTTTCTACCACTTTTGTGGACTAAAAGTTGAGAATGGTCGAAATCGTGGAGGCGAGTCAACCCATGGGGATGTAGGGAGTGGTAGGTGTGTAGTGTGGTGTGGATACGTGTATCCAACTGGAGAATGGATGACTGCTGTGTCAGTGAAGTGTTGAGGTGGTGTTTTGGAACTGGATCCATGGGTATATGGGCATATATGCAAATGAAACAGCACAGCAATAGTGTAGTGGTTTATAAGCAGTAGTAAGCATATATAAGCACCAAAGGTGTGTGTTTAAGTGCATTTTGCGAGGGGTATGCACATTGCCTACACAGATTAGCTAAAGTAAAGGCTAACTGACTGACATGTAGTATGATGGCATGACACCCCAGCTGGACAGAGAAACGAACACACACACAACACCACAAACAATAATGTAAATAGACCACAGGCAGGATGGAGGCAGGATAGAAGGGGGGGTACAGATACACTCACTGAAATCTAATCTTACACAGACAGGAGCGTCCTTTGCGGGACACCCCAAAAATTGACATATAACCAAAGGAAGGTGATACAACGATCATTCTGGCTGGGGTGGGTACATACCCGGAATACAAGGGTGGGAAAGCCTGATGTCCCATGCGTCGAGACAACGTACAATATGGGTCCTGTGAAGTGGAGAGAGGGCAGCATGTAGTGGTCTGTTCAGACCCGACCTGCACCCAGAGGAAGGATGGGTGCTGTAGGAGCGGTGCGGGTGGGGGAACTATGGGTAGCTAGTTATGGGTCTAGGTATGCAGGTGTTGGCTGATGTGGGTCTATACGGACAGCCCCCGGGATGTGAGCAAAAGTGTTCATTGGGCAGAGGCATCACCCAACGTGCAGCCACACCTGCTACGAGTCCCACTGCAGCAAAGTCTCATCTCCATAGCAAAGAACAGAGTAATCAGATGTAGATGTATATATGTAGAGGAATGTGTATGTATATCTACCCATAGCTACATGGAGATATACCTCTCCCTCTCCGTAGTACAAATGTATACATACAGAGATGGAATCCATATACATGCCCACATATAGATATATACATATGCAGGCACCCATACACCCATATGTTGTTAGATATACATAGACAGCAATATATAAATATATACATGTATGCATACATATACAGATATATCTGTACATAGTAATGTATATATATATATATATATATATATATATATATATATATATATATATAGAGAGAGAGAGAGAGATGTGTGTGTGTGTGTGTGTGTGTGTGTGTGTGTGTGTGTGTGTGTGTGTGTGTGTGTGTGTGTAAATATGCACATGTAAATAGCTAGGATATGATACAGCAGTTACAAATTACATATGTTAGCAGGCCGTGCAAATGGGGGTGAGGAGTCCAATCAACAAACATGTAACACGAAGCATCAACCACCCCCTCCTAGACAGGTGAAACATACAAACGCATGATACAAGTAAACACACCACTGCTTCCCAGACCACAGGCAGGATACTACCAGTGGGAGAGACCTTCCAGGTCTAATCTTGAAACAAAGACATCAATGTCCCTTGTGGGGCACCCCAAAAATTAATGATCATCAGAGTCAGTCCCTGTAATGATTCATCCAGGCTGTATACATACACAGACCAGTAGGTTGTGCAAGCCTGATGACCCATGGGTCGACACAACGTGTGACATGGGTCCTAACACATGGAGAGTGGGCAGTGTGTAGTGGTGTGGCTAGACCCCACCTGCACCCACAGTAAGGATGAGTGCTGTAGAGGAGGGGCAGGTGGGGGATCTATGGGTATGCAATTATGGACCTAGGCATGCAGGTGTTGGTTGGAGCAGTTGTATTAGGACTGCCCCTGGGATGTAAGTAATATTCCGAAATAGGCAGAGCTTACGCCCATACCTCTCAACCCCTAAGAGCAAAACCACTGGACAGAACATAAACCATTGTGGGAACAAATAGGGACAGAAAGCACATATTCCACTTACAACCTTAGAAAGCTGATAGAATAATAGGTTATGCATTAGCATGACTCGGCTGAAGGATGTGGGGTCCTAAACCCAATTACTTGTCTGTATTTAATGGTGTCAATTCCCAGGTATTTGCCAGACAGGTGAAGATTGTAAGAGGAACACACCAATAGTATGAAGCAAACTCTGGACAGGCCGTGGATTCTGTACAGTCAACTGGCATGCTTATGCCTAATGGGCAGCCATTCCCGATATGGGTCCCACCACAGCACAGTCCAGTTTATATGGCTAAGTACAGTATAACCATATCTGTCATTGCATAACCCACTACACAACACCTATGAACACATGGTCACAACATCCCACTGTAGGCAAGCAAACTGATGTAATAGGCATCACAAGGTATTATTGTAGTCCTCACCCCCACCCAGGGGTGTGAGTGTCTGATGCAAACATCAAATGCAGTGTATTTGCAAGTGCGGGAGCAAGTGGGTGTAAGCCTGTTTGGCCGCTGGTATGCAAGTACCACACTGGTGAAGCAATGTAGAGGCTAACTGAGTGTAAGAAACTGTAACTGGAGGTTAGCATTGCTTAGCTCCACGCACACCCGCTCACAACTGTTTTAAAGTGCCTTAATCACTCTGTACCCAACAGCTCATGTTCTGGCCAGCAACAAAATAAACAGTCTCTGCAAGGCTAAAACTCAGGACCCTGTACATCACAGTCACAGTAGTTAACCACTATGCCATGACAGCAATACATATAAAGGAGGTATCAGCAAACTATCCTCACCACAGGGAAACCAAATCAAACATGTGAACTGAATCTATGTACAGTGTAATGTTCTATAACCCGCCACAGACCATAAATATGTGAATTGGAGTACTGCACTAAACATAGAGTTGAGGTGTCACTGTAATAAAGTTATGAATTCCCCAGGACTCGATACAGTCTATGTACACATGAATCACAGATACCAGACACATATATAACCTGTAATGAATAAGACATAGCTTAACATTTTCGAAACTGGCCAATTACGTAAAAGTGTGGGAATCCGGCTCTACTTAAACCGAAGAGGCAGGAATACGGCTCATAACTGGTTGTAGCATTCCCCTGCAGGCAGAATGGCTGGACTGGGAGAAGGCACTCTCTTTAGAGCACAGTGTTGGGGCATCCAGGAGTCCAAATTCATGGTGTGGCTCCTGGTAAAGCACAATGACAGGAGACTACTGCAGGGCCAGTACCAGGGCTCGCAGTACAAAACGGAGGCCTGTACAGTCTCGCCATGACCTCACTAGTGCCACAAGTATCCCCTGGACTGGTGAGCAGGTCAGGCACCACCATGCAGACCTGAAGCGGCGGAGGTGGGATGTCCTGGAATAGTGGATCCAGAAAGCAAGGCAGATGCAGAATGCCCCAGAATTGAGTAAGTACTCCTTCCACTACGTAGTTAATAATTGCCTAGCTTGTGTATACTATAGATAGGTATGGCTAAATATCACTGTACTTCTCTGACAGCTACAGATGAGCGTACTGTGAACCAGCAAGCCTATGATGCTAGGCTGCAAAGGATGCATCGCAAGGCAGGTTAGTAAACAGCCTGCATGTACTGTCATAACAAATAAATGTAAGAGCCTCAGAAAGTGTTGTACCAGTATACAGAATTGGGTAATATGCTGCGAATAAAGGTGTAAACCCTGCATTGCTTCTGTTTACTCTGCAGTCATATGTTGTTGTACTGTTGCAGTTATTAAATAGTACTGTTGTAGTAAGCAGTGTTACCCACATTGTGGTATGCAGATAAAATGTGTACTACCTTTCCTGTAACTAGTGTAGTCCAGATTCAGATTTGCTGTATCCAGGACTGTATGTAAGCTTCTGAGCCCCCCCCCCAAACTTTCTGTGTTGGAGGGAAGCCTTCTAGCTTATCAGTGGGAGTGGTAAGCACTAGGTAACCTATCTACCACATAAGGAGTGGTTCTGGCCCAGAAATTGTAGTTATTGGCCGTTTGGGCAGTTTTTCCATCTCTCAACTTTCTGATTTAAAAGCCTGCATTTGCACTTGTTTCCCCCCTTTCCTGTAACTAGTTTAGTCCAGATACAGATTCTTAGTTTTAGCACTTAAATTGCTTATTCATGATCAGCACTTGTTCAGACCTTGTTGTAAGCACTAAATAACCTACCAATTACTACAGCACTCAACCTTCCTCATTACCTAGAGGAAAACAGTTTTGGTACTTACTTTCCTCACTTGCTTAGAGAAAAAACAGCTCTTGTACTCACTTTCCTCACTTATCTAGAGGAAAATAGTGTTCTCTCCTGTCTGTCTGATGAATCTGGGCATCTTGGGGCAATGTAGAAATTGCCTCATGTACACAGACAACCCTCTCCTCCTACTACCCAACACTACAACCTGTGAGAGATGCACTTATCTAGCCAAACTGGAGGTAAAGCTCTCTCCAACCAAGACTGAACTTGACAGTCAAGAGGAGAAGGTAAACACATGCACCACACCACACTCATCACATAGTTTCACTAAATCTACACCACCAAAATCCACACATAGAAACACAAAAACATTTGCGGAGGCTCTCAATAATAATCTGCTCAAGCAACAGAGACCTCCAAAGCAGAAATGCAAGCAACCTCCACCCCCCCCAACACAACCCAAATGACACATAGCCCGCAGACTCAGTGTGCCACTCAACCACAGCCAATAAGGCAAAACAATGTACCCAACACACTAGTCATAGATGACTATAGTCAGGCACACTGATGTCCCACTCACCAGGCTAAACAAGGAGAAGGTTACTGTCAGCTGCCTGTCGGGTGCCAGGATCCACCACATAACCCATGCACTCAGGTCACTCCACAACAAGTACAGATATGACTCTGTCATTGTCCATGTTGGTGTGAACGACCTGAGACGTACCTCCCTGGACTACATGAAAAGAGACATGGAAGAGATCTCCGATCATGTAGCCCAGGCAGGTATGACCCTAGCCCTGAGTAGCATTCTGCCATCACCCAGAATGATGCCGTAGTACAAGGACAAAATGATTGACTTCAACAATTGGCTAAAGCTTCTGGTGTCATTATAAAGGGATCCAGTATCTGTCTGCCTGGGATGACATGGTTGACAGACCACAATGCTTTGCCAGAGATGGCCTGCACCTGTCACCCCTGGGATTCTGGATACTGGCTATGGTTCTTACCGCCCCTATAGTGCCTTTTTTTAGGCAAGGTTCAAATGACAAATTCACCACCGTAACAGGAACAGGCAAGCAAAAACTGAGGTTGATGCTACTAAATGCTAGAAGTCTAAATCTCAAAATGCACTCACTCGAGGCACTCCTTAAAATGGAGAACATTGATATCTGTGCAGTGACTGAGACCTGGTTCAAGGCTCCAGAGAGCACCCCTGCACTACCAGGCTATAACTCATACCACACTTTTTGGCCATATAACCTGGACTGGAACACCAAAGGCAGAGGTGTATCCATATTCATTAAGGATATCTACACCTCCAGGCTAGATGCTCAGCATAATGCAACCGAGGTTATCTGAGTGTAGCTAACTCTGGGCACAACTGCAATCCAAATTGTAGCTTGCTACAGATCCTCCACCATGCCCCAGGATTCCCACTCCTCTTTTCTTGATGTACTGGAAGATATTAGGGCTCAACCAAACACTCTAATAATGGGTGAGTTCAACTACCCCACCATTAACTGGGAAAACTACTCATCTACCAACTCTTTCACTCAATGCTTTCTGGAATTCATAAACTCCAATGCCCTGGATCAACTTATCCACACCCCCACCAGGGGCAACAATATCCTAGATCTAATCATAACCAACATGAGTGACTGGTGTTCCACACCTGAAGTCAGCGCCTCATTGGTCCGATTTGACCATAAGCTAATTACCCTAGATATCCACATCCTGCCCCCCCTTAAGGAAACAATGGTAACAAATTTCTCCAAAGCCAGCTTCATGCTTCTTAAGATAGAAGTGGTAAACTTCATGACACCCATGTAGATGGACAATACAGTTACGACTACTGAATCCTACACAATTGCACTTTATAAAGTGCAATCCTACACAATTGCACTTTATAAGCACTTACACGAGTGCATGGATTGTGCTATCCCAAACAGAACCAAGACGCTATCCTCCAAAAACAGGAAGCTAATCTGGTGGTCCCCTGCCATAAACAAACTGTACAACAGAAGGAAGAAACTGTTGCAAAAGAGAGTAAAATCCCATGGGTGGAGGAGCTCCCTGGTCAGCCTCAGTAAGAAGCTCTGATCCCTGATAAAATCCTCCAAAGCTAGTTATGAAAACAAAATCTCCACTGATTCTAAACACAACCACAAAGCATTCTATAGCTATGTCAAGAAGCTCAATGGGAACACTCAGATCTACTCTGAGTTACAGCACAATGGCACTAAATATACAGACCCAACTGATATTGCCAACATCCTAGCAGATAGGTTCAGTGCTAACTTTACCCCCCTCTCACCCCTAAAGAGCCCATATCTATACTGGAAGAATGCAAAATTCCTGTAATCATGGCTGCACAGGTAAAAACCACACTCTCCAAAGCCAAGAACACAGCATCCATGGGACCAGATAACATCCCAGGCTGCGTTCTACATGAACTATAGAATGAACTGGCACTCCACCTAAGTATCATGTTCAATCATAGCCTCACCTTAGGCTTTTTGTCTGCTGAATGGCGCACAGCAATGGTTATCCCACTCCATAAGGGGGGAGCCACCACGGTCCCCAGAACTACCACCCCATTAGCCTGACTAGCCTGGTCTGCAAGGCCATGGAACGTATGCATGGAACTTATAAACAAAGACATTGGTAATCTCCAAACTCTGGACCCCACCCAGTTTGGATTTGTAAAAGGCATATCATGTCTCCTAAATCTGATAGACTTCTTTGAAGCAGTCACCAAAGCCATAGATGAGGGTAAGGTGGATCACACAGCCTATCTAGATCTTGCCAAGGCTTTCGACATCATCCCCCACTCTGGAATTACATATAAACTCACTAAACTAGGTATAAATCCCTATGTCACAAGATGGGTTGCCAGCTGGCTCACTGACAGTACCCACACTGTGAAAGTAGCAAACTCCAAATCCAACTTCAGACCAGTGACAAGTGGAGTACCGCAGGGTTCAGTCCTGGGTCCTCTCCTGTTTGGTATTTACTTCTCTGAAGTACAGGCTAACACAAAAGGTCTTTGGCTAATGAAGTTTGCAGATGACTGCAAACTAGGAGCCATAATTGAAACTCCTAATGATGTGGACATCCTACAAAAGAGCCTCACTGAGACAGATGCCTGGTGTCAAAGCCATGGCCTCAAGCTCGATGCCAAAAAGTGCATTGTCATCCCCTTTGGTAAAAACTCTGTACTCATGAACTACAACATAGGAGGTAGTATACTTAACACCGAAAGTGTGATAAGAGATCTTGGGACAGAAGTGGACATTAGTCGCTCCTTTGATAATCACATCACCACGGTAGTTAGAAAATCCTTCTACGTGGCACACCTCATCACAAAAGGTTTCTCATCCAGAAAAAAAGAGGTCATTGTTCTCCTCTACTCATTAATCTTTAGACCCATTATAGAGTATAACGTCCCTTTTGGTATGTACCTCACAAGACATCTGCAACAACTGGAAAGGCCACAGAAATACCTCACAAAGAGGATTACTGGCCTCAAACAGATGCCCTACGTAGACCGTCTCAAAAATCTCCAGCTTTACTCTGTTGCATATCGCCTACTCAGAGGTGATCTCTGCCTAACATACAAAGCTATGTCAAACCCAGAGCTGTTGGACATGCTCCACTTAAAGAAATCCCAATCCCTCTGAGCTACACACTCTAGGGACCTAGACCTTGTCACCACAATAAACAGAACATGCTCGAGGGATAGATTCCTGTCTCAGAGACTTCCCATACTCTGGAATAAACTACCTATCTATATCAAACAAAGCTCCTCATTAGCACTCTTCAAGAAAAATCTTGATGATTGGATGGGAAGTAGGAAATTCACCCCGGGGATCACTTCTGTGGCTCTGCTCGACAGTGGCACAGAAAAATAATTTTCTTGGGTGGCAAAAGCCAGGGTACCTTTTTGGCTGGGCTTGTATAGGCCCCAGGGCTGATAGCCTAGTACCTACCTATGAACCTATGAAATGCTGTATAACAATGTTGGAAGTGCAAACAGGTCAGTCATATTAGACTAAATACATTGCAAAGCCTCACAACAATTGCCTGATAGCATAATGTACAGTGATCTTAACTGTAATGCTTTTGTCACACACAGCAGGGCTTTAGATCCCAGGAGTGCCAGTAAGTTTTATGCATAATCATTCCACAGAACTGCACAGTTTGTTAGAATCTTCAGAGAGAAAGCTGTATGCATATATACACTTAACAACTGTACAGAGTTTGCTAGAATGCTCATATAGAAAGTGGTATGCATATTCATACCCCTCAACTGTTCCAATCTGCCCAGTATGTCTTGATAAATGGCCCACATCACCTGACTTTTGCCCTGTTCCCCTGACAAATTAGTGTGATGATCCGAGAAATGTAGGCAGCTGTTAATGACATATAACTGATAGTCAGACCTGTACATGGTCAGAGAATGTACATGCAAACATACCTGTCATCCCAGCATCTCACACAAAGTGTATGACAGCAGTCTCAAAACATGTTGCCTTAACACCTGCATCTTGTCAAGCCTGTACGTAAGACACAGGTCCCGTAATACTAATCTGCAAACATACCATTGTACAATATAACGCCATTGGGTAGTGTAATAATACATGTAAGAGACAGACCACTGCAGTGACTACGAATGTTGTGGAAACTACAAGGATTTATTAGTTGTTAATTGAGCTCTCTCTCTCTCTCACCCCTACCATATGTGCAAAAATAACTGATTTAATCTACACTCCTAACCTTTGTTGGGCCATATGTCCTATTGGTTTATAAATATTCACATCTGTTTCTATGCATGTGCCATGTTAAAATACTTCCATATTGATGTCCTGTTGCCATCAATGAAACCTGCATGTTGTTGTAATGGCCACTGTTTACCCATATATACATGTGTTCTGCCTGCCCTGCAACTATTTTATATCTGGTGCCCTGGGTAATGGGAATACCTATGCATGCTGTTATAACTAATTGTGAATGCTGTTGACTATTACTAACCCATATCTGCTTTAAACATGCTACAACATAGCTTGTATGGGAAGGCCGGTCCCAGCGTACCCACCTGTCCCACCTCAGCTGGCCATGGCACCAGGCACTAGCACATCTGGGGCCCAGCCTGGGACCTCCTCATTCTTTGGCCCTGCACCACCTTCCCCCCCCCGGGAGTGGGAGCAAACAGGAACCTGTCACATAGTGTGTAGGGAGCTTGACAGGGAGATTCGAGACCGCCTATGCCAGCTTGAGGGCCGAGTTAAGCAGCTAGTGGGTGAGCCTGCCCCTCCTAGACAGCCCCCAGCACAGCCACCTTCTGGGCTGTGAAGGTGCAGTGGTGACTGCCCATGTCTGGGGACCTCAGTCACACTGTATCCATTTGTAGGCTCATGGGCTTGCGACTTCCAAACACCCCTCCCTGTCTAAGGTACCGCCCCTGTACACGTCTTGTTTACCTTGTTTGTCATCCTACCCAACCTATCCTCCCTGATCATACCTGCTCTCTTTCCCCAAAATCCCACTCTCACCTAAACATAAAAGAAAAAAGGGTAATCTGTTCCCGCAAAAAAAGCATGCCCCATACATAGCTGTCCATTTCGCACACATGTCCACTGGACACATGTAAACTTTTCTAATTGCATCACAACATACTATTGTTGTCGTCACCCCTCTGTCAGGGTTGTGAGTGTCCAAATGTACCGCCAAATTTATTGCATATACACAGCAGTTGCTGTAGAAGAAATGGACAGCTATGGACTTTCCCTACACCCTTCCTGCACATCCCTAGGTACCTTGCCTACTGTCTTTCCCTCTTTGTGCCTCTTTTTCACCACTTTCCTATCACCCCATTTTTCTTTTCTTTTAAAGAAATTAGCACAGGGGTAAGCAGGAGTAAGCACTTTTAAGCAGCAGTGAGCAGGCTTCAGCCTGTTTGTGCAGGGGTAAGCACTGCTTGCACAGGTTAAGCAATCAAGAAGGTAACTGAGTGTAAGGAACTGTAAAGGAAAGTAACCACTGCTTACCGTCGTGCAAACCTGCGCACACCCACTCACAACTGCTTAAAAGTGCTTTAATCAGTCCGTATCCAATGGCCCTTGTTCTGCTCAGCAACAAAATAAATGGCCTGTGCAAGGCATGAAACCAGGTCTCTGCACACCACAGCCAAAGTCATTTACCACTAAACCATGGTAAATATACAGACATCGGATGTTATCTCAAACATATCATCCAGCACAGTCATTCAACAGTACAGGAAATGTATTTCATTATGTAGATGTATGTGTGTGTGTGTGTGTGTGTGTGTGTGTGTGTGTGTGTGTGTGTGTGTGTGTGTGTGTGTGTGTGTGTGTGTGTGTGTGTTTATGTCCAGATATATATACATACATAGATGTAGATATACATAGATATATCAAGAACATACCATGTGACAACAAAGCATTAAAAAAGAATGAAAAGGGAAACACCAGCAACTCTTTTATTATGTAGTGGTGTTGTCCTATTTAATATCAAGACTCCCTCAAACAGACATGTGTCATTAATACACGCAAGCATTTGTACATTGCCCAAATACATTACTTTGAGCATTTTATTTACATTAACAAAACCGTTCCTGTCCAATCATTATGTGAGAACAGTACTCTTTTAAGGTGCTATGTGCAACATCATCATCATTAAAAAGTTAAATGGGGTAACCATAGAGGGACTGGTAGTGTTGTGTGTACAATGGGGTCATCTGCATCACAGTGCCTGAGAGAGGGGTAAGGACAACAGTAGTATGTTGTGATGCAAATTAAAAAGGTTACATGTGTCCAGTGGACACATGTGTGAAATGGACAGCTATGTATGGGGCAAAAGTTGTTCTGGGAACAGAGTGGCCTTTTCTTTCCATTATTGTAAGGTGAGAGTGGGATGTTGGGGAAGTAGAGTAGGTATGTTCGTGGAGGATAGGTTGGGTAGGATGACAGACAAGGCAGACAAGACAGCATACAGGGGCGGTATATGACACATGTGGGGGGGTACACCTTGGATGGGGAGGGGTATTTGGCAGTCACAAACCCATGAGCCCCCAAATGGAAACAGTGGGACAGAGGTCCCCACCCATGGGTAACCACTACTGCACCTTCACAGCCACAAAGGTGGCTGTGCTGGGGGCTGTCTAGGAGGGGAAGGCTCACCCTCTAAATGTGCCACTCTGCCCTCGAGCTGGCGTAGCTGGCTTTGAAACCCCTTATTGAGCCCCCTACTCACCACAGCCTGGACGGCATGATGGCTGACAGGTTCCTGTTTGGACCTGCTCCTAGGGGGGGACAAGCCCCATCCTCAGTGGCCGTTCCACCAGAAAGTGGTGCAGAACCAACAGAGGGGGAGGTTCAAGGCTGGGCCCCAGATGTGCTGGTGCCCAGTGCCATGGCCTGCTGAAGTGGGACAGGTAGTTCCGCTGGGACCTCCAATCCCATACAGCCTATGGTGTAGCAGTTTTAACACAGATAAGGTTTAGTAATAGTCAACAGCATTTGGGATTACTTATAACAGCATGCATAGATATTACCATCAACCCAAGACAACAGATGTCATACATTTGCAGAGGGAGCACAACACATGCATATATACTGCATGACATCTGTCCAAAGAGTAGATGACTTGTGACTGCAGCTATGAACAGTGGCCCATTATTGGCATGTCACTGTGATAACCTCAGACAGTGACTGTCATACCACTGTTCCATGTGATGTATGTCCAATCAGGGATGCGATGGCAGTAACTCTCATCACTGTCACCGTGTACTGACTGCAATGCTCACACTATGCTTCTGCAGTTCACAGATGTGTGTTCTGTGAGTAACACAAGAAACAAATGGTTCCACAGACTGACCAGTCCACAGATGACCCTACAGATGGGGTTTTCTTATCAGTTATTAAAACATGCAGACTAGCCATTACCACACACAACCTGTTAAATTGGCAGTAGTCTGAATGAAGCATAGCTACACTTACATGCTGTAGTCATGACTGGCACATCACCCTCCTGTCTTTAGGCTATTTTCCACTGTGTATGTTGTTTGAGGAATATCCAGATTTCATCTGTGATGCAGTTTGCCAAACACCAGATCCAGGTTCCACTCACAGCGACTGTCATGGGCAAACACCAACATGATGTTTCTAGATATTGTACTGTGTTTCCATGCAATTGGCTATGGGAATGTCATCACAGCTGTTCCACATGCAATCAGCTAGAGGAGGACTGCAATAGGTGCAGAGGCCATCACCTGATCATGACCATCACTTACAAAACACAAGCTGCTGCTGAGCAGGTGCACATCTTCACACCCACCAGAGAGTGTGTGGGAGGGATAGACAGAGGCAAAGTACATCAGAGAAGGGCTGGGAGACTAAAACCTAAGCATCCTCTGTCACACACCTACCAATACAGGGGTTCAAACCCCTGACTGACTAGCCATTGCTATTACAAATGCATGCAGTTACTCCATGTGTCACATAGCTGACATGCTGGTGTGCTGTAAGAACATACATGTGTGCTGGTGAGTGACATCTGCAACAGAGATATAGGAGGCATACATTAGGTGTAGCACACATGGCTGTCCACATGAACAGATGTCATTGTCAACACAACCACACTCTCTAAGGGACTCAGACACATTGGCACATTTTGGCAGGCTCACAAATACACTTCCTAACTACTTAGTTTGCCACACTACAGTAATGCACAGGTATTACATCCACACAGGGGTTATCCTGAGGTTCTATAGGCTAGGGCATGTGAATGTGTCTGACATCAGTCAGTATGCCAATGGGAGTTATACTGGGTGTGACTGTAGTTAGGAACATCATACCCCACATGCAGACACAAGGTGCCAGTACTGACATGCATGTGTGCATTACTTCATGGGTGTGTAATGGTTGGCTGTGCAAGATGGCTGTACAAGGCTGGGTGAGGGGTAATCCTTGGCATCAGGCCACCTGACAATGGTCTGCAGTGTGGTTCAGGGGTGTAGTGTCTGCAATGTCCCACACAGATGGGTATTGTATTAACCGTCCTGTCATCCTGGTTACTATTGTGTGTGGCCATTGCTTTGCAATGCATGCCATGTCTGTGTTTGATAGTCCTTGACATGGACATTGCCTGGGATGTGCATGCCCCACATTAATGTACAGTGACATGTTTAAGTGTACCTGGTTTGCCTGGCACATGTTATGTACACAGACTATTATCATCAGATGTGCCTGTCCTGGCCTGGTGTAGTAGGACCTGCTAATAGACAGCCGGTTGACCCTGCACCTGCATTGATAGCATGATACAGGTATTCCCTGGTGTCAGTGGCATCTGTCCATACAGGGCATGTGTGTAAGGCATTGTATGTCCTTTGTGGATCACATTTGATGGCGCCACATATGTTGCAGGCATACAGTAGGGAAAATAGTGAAGGTGCATTGTCCGCAATTATGTGCCTATTGTACTGGTGGACAGGGTGCCATGCCCTCTGCAGCCCAATGCAATCACACCATGCCTACTATCTGTCAACAATGTGCAGAGTACTAGCAACATAGCGGGATTTTCTAGGCAAGTGTGTTTGTGTATGACACATGGGTTCAGACCGTATTCTGGGTAATAGTAGGGTTGGTTACTTTGTTCACCAGGCCTTTTGCCAGATGTAGGGGTATGGCTTGCCAACCCAGTCTCTTGGCTGATTGAAATCTGTAATCCTCGTGAGGTGGACATTGTGACATATAATATGGCCACCATATAGGAAAACTACAAAACCCACTCCTCAACATGTCCAGTGGTTAGACACTCACAGCCACCTTCACACAGGCTATGACTGACAAACACACACACACCTGCCATGTCTTGGAATAGAACTCCTACTTATCTAGGTTATCACACTACAGCATTACGCAGTCATAGCACTTGCTACGAAGATTACTGAGCTACCCTATCCCCAAAGGTGTATTTCACAAGGAATGACATCATCAGGTTTACCAAAGTAGGGCATTTCAAATTTCCTGCAAGTGAGTAGCCCAAAATGCATTGCTCACAAAACAGACAATGAGACACACACTACTGGCATGTGTGGGTATAGAACCCATGAACACGATCTATATCACACTACTGCATGGAGAGGTTATAGGACGCACCATGAGGATTACGAGGGAACTCATTCCCCAGAGGTGTATTTGACAAGGAATGACATCAGCGGGATTACCAAAGTAGGTCATTGTAAATGTCCTGCGAGTGAGTAGGCTATAATGCATTGGTCCCTACACTGACATTGAAACACACACAAAACATACATAACTGCCATAGTTGTGGATGGAACCCTACCACAGTTCTAAATCACACTCAAGCAGTGTGCAGTTACCCAACACGCTACAAAGATTACTGGGTTACAGCAGTCCCAGAGGTGTATTACTAGGTGGGCGACATCAGCATCCTTGCCAAAGTTGAGTATATGAATTGTAAGGAGTGTGCATACTCTAAAAATCATTGTTCTCTTCTCAGGCAGACAGGGACAGTCACACACTTGACAAGTCTGGGATTAGAAACCTTCCAACCTAGCTTATCACACTATAGTATTAAACACTATACCAACAAACTTAATAAAACAAAGAAAGCCCAAACGGTACTGGCGACCAAACTTCTTTTAATAAATTTAAGCACTTTTCGACTGTTACAAAGCAGCCTTCATCAGAATACAATAAAAAGAACACCAGCTCCATTTAAATAATAAAAACAGCACAAAAAGGCGGGGAATTAATTCATCAATTAAGTTACATTAACCTCTTAAAGAGAACTTATCAATAACATATTAAAAAACATAATATAAAACTGATAAATATAATCGCTCTAGAAATACATTAATAAAGCTCTCTCATAAATAATTCTAACTAAATTATCTATCTAAACTTTTTAACTTTAGCAAACTACTAATGGAAATTGCATCATTCAAGCCAGGAATATTACAGGCATCAAGCTTGATTTGCCATTTTAATTCAAGTTCATACAATCTGAGTGCATATGGACCACCTCTAAAAAACTTTTTATGTTTATAGTATTGTAAACTTGGAGGGGCC